>NW_014577071.1:1029467-1038252 GCF_000485595.1 Priapulus caudatus
CCTCTTCCCCCTCCTCCCCCTCCTTCACCTCCTTCATCTCCGCCTCTCCATATCACCCGCCAACATCAACCGCCTATAATGACGTCTCACACACATCGTCTGTCTACAATACCTGCCGGAGGGTCGGAATTAGCAGGTGTTCGTAAGCCGGGGCTCGCGTCCACCGGTCATTACCGGCGACCGACATCGTCATCCATAATACAAATCGCTTTTGAACTACGTCGGCGACCGGCGGAATGACTGCCGACGTGTCTTAAGCCCGGCGCACACGTGAGTAAAATTACTCAAGGCATAAGTGGTAATGGAGATCACGTGACTGTGCGCAGCCAATACTGGGCGCACAATAATTTAGACGCATGCGCTGTGAGGACCAGTGTTGAGTAAATTTACGCAGCTAGCGCGCACACGTTGACTATTTTGACGCATGAGTCAAAAATTATCAAACATGTTTGATATTGAGTTTCTTGATGCATGCGTCAGAAAACTCAACGAAAATCCGGCGCACACGTGAGTATTTTGGCGCATGCATAATTTTACTTGAGTAAAATTACTCACGTGTGCGCCGAGCTTTACGTCGTCTTACCTTTCGATGCACGTCGCCATCAGCGTCAGTACGCTAGCGAAGACGAAGATCGGCTGAGAGTAGAGCAGGAAGGTGCACAGGCCGTTGTTAAGGACGCTCCAGCCTGGCGACGCGCCCAGCTCCAGGAGTTTTAGCGGCAGCACGAAGCCGGCGACCATGAGATCGCTAATGGCAAGGTTAACGATGTAGTAGTTAACGACCGTGTGCATCTTCTTGTTACAACAAACGGTGAAAACGACCATCGTGTTACCGGCTAGTGCGAGAAACATCACAAACAAGTAGAGAAGAACGAAGGTCATGTGCACCGGCTCGATCTGCGTGAAGTCGACATAACTGACGTTGTCGACGACGATGACGCTGACGTTGGCGATGGCGGTGATGTTGGCGATAGGGCCGCTGGCGCTGTCGTCGTCGCCGGCGGCGGTCATCGTGGCTCATTAATCGCTGCTCGGCTCTCGAGTCTCTGTAATAAGGTGTGAAACGTCGTCTGCGATTGTCGACGCGTTGTTTTTTTTGTTACGTGCCAATTGAGTTACGACGTTTCATTTCGGCAGAGACATTTCGTGCGTGCGCGTATGCGTACGCATACGTACATGCATGCGTACGCATAGGTGCGTGCGTGTGTGCGCATAGGTAGGTGCGTGCATGCATGTGTGCGCGTGCATGCGTGTGTGCGCATATGTAGGTGCGTGCATACATGTGTGCGCGTGCATGCGTGCATTCGCACAGGTGCGTGCGTGCATACGTGTGTTCGCGTGCATGCGTGCGTTCGCATAGGTGCGTGCGTGCATACGTGTGAGCGCCTGCGTGAGTGCTTCGTATGCGTGTATATGCACGCATTTCTGTAAACACTTATGTTCATCTCTCCTCCTCTCTCCCTCTCTTCTCCTCTCGCTCCCACTCGTCACCCCTCTTCCTTATACACTCACATCGTCTCCTGACATTTCTAACATTAGGGAAAAATAAATTTTAAACGTACAATAGAATTGCTTTTAGAAAGCAGGAAACCGCACACGACTTTAAAATGTTATACATTTGAGTGAATACTATAATATTTCTGTTGAGAACACGGACAGAATCCGGTAAGCTTTATAATGGAAATGGGCGTTTGCCGTCTACTAAAGTGCACGGACAAAACTATATATATCATATATACTATAGTAGGTATATATATATATATATAGTAGTATAGTATTAAAGAGTTAGCATAATAGACATCTCTATTATGTACTCTTGATATATATATATACATGTACATATACATAGAAAGTATTTATTGCGACCAATTGAAAGTTATAACGAATAGTGAAATATCCAACAAGTTTGACTGAGTGAGAAGCACAAGGTGACTGAAGCCATGTGTTGACCCGTACATAGACACCACTCATCTAATAAATATACGCTAGCGTATAAGATGAACCAATCGTGATATGATCTTTGCGAGTGCAAAGATGGTCGTCTGCCAATCTGTGAAATATAAAGCGCCCCAGGAAATCATCCTCTGAATAGCATATAGACTTGCCTGTCAGGATTTCTCGGCTCTGGTGAGTGAGATGATCAAAGAATTCAATGTACGAAATTATCCCAGATAAATATTTAGACCGCCAACCGCCAACGCAATAGCAAGCGGCAGAAAAAGCAAATAGCGAGTGTGCGGCATTGAGTGTATATATGTACGTGTATGTGTTCATGTCAGCGTCTGGTGTATGTGTTTGCGTGTGTGCGTGCGCGCGCGTACGTACATGTATGTAAGTAGCGGTACCTGGGTACGTGCGTAAATGTATGTGTACGTGCGTGCTAATGTGTAGTACTGTAGCGTGGCAGAATGTAGTGTAATGTATGTCACTGTCGGTGAACGTGCGCGCATGCGTTTGTATCCGTGTGGATGTAGCATGAATATGCATATTCTTACATGTTTTTCTGCGTATTGTAACTCGACTCTCTTGGACATCATTTCTGAAGCATCACGTTGCTCGGGATCATCTACGAAGATTACGATCCAATCAAACCCTATTTCGTTCGTCCGATGTCTCGTTTTACGCTGATTGCCTGATAAGGTCACACACGTAGCCACGATACCGGAGTCGTTAAGAAGCGAGTATAGAGATAGAAACATGCGTAATACTTACAGCAACGGATGTAGGAAATCGGGTTAGTCCAACAACCCCCTTAAGCTTCTCTCTCTCGATGCAACAGCTGTGTGGTCATGCGTAGATTCTCACTCACTGTCGACTTCGATTCTTCTACTCTGAGGGAAAACCACACTCCGGTGTACAAGCAAATAGTTCGCGGTTTGCGAAAGGCAAACACGACGACATACGGCGATTTACGGCGTATAAAGGGGTCTGGCCCTCTGTATAGACGGCTACGTGCCAAGAAAGCTAACGCACGATACAAAAATCAGAAACCTGTGAAATAATAGAAACGTTAAGAGAAATGAACTTGTACCCTTACGTCGATGATAGAAAATAGACGATTCGGAAACATTCGACACTGTAATGGGAAGTCTGACATCTTAATGCCCGAATCTTGTCCTGCCGTGTTGAACGTTCGTAGATCAATAGTAGGCCTACTCTTTTTTAAACGAAACTGCGGTCCGATGGCGATCTGCGCGCAGTTGCAGCTTAGTGGATTATAATTTCTTTAATTGATTATAATGATGGAGCTAATTTTTAGTAAGAGCCTACTTGTCGCAATGGAAAAAAATTGTCCAAACACTGGTAGGCGAACGTGTCGCACGCTGATACATCCTATCTGTCAGAAGTATAATGAGCTTTGAAATGTACTATATGCAGATGAGTATGCAGATCGCGATGTTTCTTCACGTGATTCCGCAGGGGAAAAAACGGGAAATTAATTTATCCACGCCAAACGAATGGGCAGATTTCGAGGTCTCATTCCGTAAGATGCCCGTGAATGCGGAATGCTCTGATGTCATTTATGATACTGACGTCACGACTGGGGTTACTACTGTGACAGATTTGCAGAGATCGGCTAACCAGTGTCGATAGACACGCAAGACAGTCAAGGCCACTGCTACAAAGTCTAGTCTTTAGTCGAGTCTGGTCGAGTGGATGTAGCATGGTCAGTTCCATTACCTATTAAACGCGGACAGATGGCTAATGTTACTGAGTACTTAGGATCCGGGATTATTCCTGGATGAGCGGGGAACGTGGTGACGTTAAACTTCAGTGTACCAGATACACGACAATACGCTATTTCCCAGTTTTCTAGTCAAAATAAATCGAAATTCGCAGTAGATGTCTTTAATTCTCTGTTTTTATTAGCGATTTATCTGGTATTTTTCGGTTCCTAAATAATTAAAATGGACTAATACCGCATACTGAAAATAGCCGTTATCATTTGCTGGATAGCCAGCGGGTTAAATTGTAGTGGATCGTAGATCATTTAGTAATACCTACAGCAAACATTCAGTAATGTATTCAATTCTTCATTCTCCTCATCACACACTCATTAATGTTTCTTCATTCGGTAATAACTGCACTACGTATTTATTTATGAATTCGCTCATTCATTCAGTATAATAAATACATCCGATCCGATCCGAAAAGCATTCAATCATTCTAATATTTAGTAGTTGTTATATCGCTCAGAGAATCATGCATTTCATCCGTACGTAACCTTGCAACTAAGATTACGCAAATTCTTACACACATGAGTGATTTCGCATGCTTGAATTATGTACAGCAGTCTTTACTCTATGCATATTATTCATGCTAATGGAACTGACGGAAGTCGCCGTTATTAGACGCGCTAGTAAACTAACAAAACCGATTATACACGTAATTATATACAATGGCCGCGAACCACTGCAATGCTTGCAGTCGCCTGCAATTTGAGACGCATCCTCGGGTAGTATCGCATTGATTTCGATTGATGCTAGAGGATAAAAAAAATCTACAAGATCAGACATATATGTTTTACTTAGTCATGCGATTATCAAAGTCTCCAACCGATCGATTTTATCGACGGATCGATAACCGTACAATTTTTTTGGCTAAAACGATATAATACTAACTTTCTAGCAATATCGTATTGCATCCATCAAATCTTTATATCGGTTTGTTTGTTTTTACGATAAGAAATGTTCATATTGTATTCTTACCGGAATAGCTGACCTAGCGAAGTGATTTTTTTAATTGCAAATATATAGGTAGTTTATTTTACGTTAAATGTTAAAATAACAGAATATAGGTATATATATCGAGTTGTTTGGTTATACCTATGTTGGTCCTGTGTAAGCACGCGTGTGTCGTCGTACACTGCTCGCTCGTCACTATACACACACATGCGTGAGGATGTGTGTATATCTGCAACCTGTCATGGCGTTTCGGCTTACGTTTTATCATATGTCGAACATATCCGGCAATTATATTAATCGATACGTTCCTGACATACTTTCCTTTCTACTTCGCCGATACTACACTTTGTTTTACAACGCACCTCAAATATTCCATAGTGATCGATATACTGCAAAGGTTTCGCAGTAATCAATATGTGCCTAACACTTTGCGGTGCTTTAGAAATCTCTATCGTGTTAAGACCAATATTCTGCTAAGATGTGACAATGGTCGCTTCTTTGCCACGATGTCACCATGATCACTATGCTGGAATCGTGTCACATGGGTCTATTTTTTGCCACAATGTCACAGCGACAAATATGCGGCTAGAATGTTGCAGGACTACATCTTTTCTACTACTACGTGTAACTAAGATTCTGTGCACTTTCAACAGTCCACAGTTCCAGTTCTAATCACCTTCGAGATGTCACAATAGAGTTCAACATGCTAGTGTTTAAGATTTCACTAACAAGAAACAGTGTTCAAGACATCGTCAGTATGTTGCAGCGAAAAAAATACCGCCAATATGTTACAGTGAATAGGACACCGTTAACATGTCATATGGGTCAAGACTCTCAGTATGTCACAGTAATAAAGATTCTGTCAAAATGTCAATGTAAAAGACGGACCTAATATGTCACAGTGAATGGCTAACCGTCAACGTGCCTTAATTAGGGTTCAAGACTGTGCCAGTATGACTCAGTCATTAAGATTCTGCCAAAATGCCAATGTTAAAGACGGATCCAATATGTCGCAGTGTCAACGAATCCGTCAATTTGTCACAGCGATAACAATATATAACAATGTTTCATAGGGTTCAACACTCCAGTATGTCTCAATGATAAACATACCGACTATACATGCCACGGTATTATGGATTTCGCCATTATGTCACAATGTCCAATCAACTATCGACATGTCACATGCCGCATGCCAACTTGACACAAGACTCAGCCAATGTGTCACAGTGACTAAGAGTTCTACATGTCAGAGTGTGCCCGATACGTTCATCCTTAACAATGTCAATGCGCCATAGATTACCATGCCCTTTGAGCTTGCCACGCTGTAATGAACACGTTTAATATGTTCATCAGACAGATTACTCACGGTTTAGTGGTCAATTAACTTCGAATATGTTATGATATTATACGTATTACACGCAACATCGTTTATTATTCTATACCTTTCGTATATGGCACAGCAATCAAGTGACCTTCGTCATGCCTCCGTGTTTGACAGTGTATTCTACACGGTTCTTAGGTGTCACAGTGAACCTTCGTGTGCACTTTAAACAGGGAACCGCGTCACCGACACCACTAATCACGTTACAGAAGCTTCGAGTCTTAATCACGAACAATCGTCTGTCAGAGCTTTGCGTGTCAAATTGCCATGACAACCGGATCGTCTGTTGTCTATCAAATGTTCGCTCACGAAGAGCAGCTCTAATAATCGAAAGAAATTAATCGATAGCATCTTTTTCGACAGAAGATTCCGTATTAATCCCGCGAGCTATATTTACGGACGAGCTTTTAGCAAAGGTTGAGTAATTAATAGCTACCGCGCCTGCACCGAGACTCGTGTATCGAACGCCGCCCGTTGTGTTAGTCGATATGTTTGGTGAAGACAGCAAGAGTTCTATGTCACCATCGTGGTCGATGACGATTTCAAAGGCATGTATATACACACAATATATACTATAGTATAATAGCCATACTATACAGATATATACTATACTATATATAGCCATACTATATAGTATATACATATATACTATAGTATAATAGCCATACTATACATATATATACTATACTATTATAGCCATACTATATATTATATACATATATACCATACATAGGCTCCATGATGCGCGATGTTGTGTTATAATGCGTTTTCATGCAACGCTAATATAACGTCATTGTATAGGGCCTTGGCATAACATTGGTTAACGTATTTTAAAAACGTTTGCAAAACGTTATAAAAAGCCGACACATTTACGTTGAATAAACGTTATTAAATAACATTAATAAATTAATGTTATAATAACGTTATAATAACGTTTATTTAACTAGGTTTGCTGGCATGATGAGTGGCGATGTGAGTGGAATTCCGCACGTGAGTTGGGGTAATGCGTCAGTAACTGCTCAGACTAAACACTTTAAGGCCGTCGACCGCTGAAATTTTTCGCTGAGAGCGCTGAAGCCGCCGGAGGCAGGCCATAATGAGCCGTCGTAATCACGGTATGCAATTAGCGGCGAGACGAATTCGACTTCAGTCTGACGTCGGTTCCTGCCAGACTTTTTAATCGGATATTTTTCCCGCTCGTTTTTTCCCCGTCGTTCGATCGGTGCGAGTGGATTATTTCTTTTTGAAGGCAATATATCGGTTATTACAGCGTTATTACATTTACGTAGTGTTTTCTATCTGCAGCCACGTCTACCACGTCGCACCGGAATTGACCTTGTGTTTGTTTTACGGCGCGAAATTATCGTGGGAAAATTCCCCGTCAGCGTTTTGTTCACACTTATCTCATATATATATATATATATATATATATAGCTATACGTTCTGTCGGTTATACTCCGCGTCCATTTCTATTGCTTGTCCACATCACCCGCTATATTACACATATGGCCGTGAGGCTCTAACATCATCACTAGAGTGTATCACCTCACCGCATCAGCTGCTCATGCAATCACATGCATCACCTAAGTAAATCACCGACGCTAATTATCTCATCTATATCACCCTTCCACGTCCTCCCTCACTCTCCCACCACCTCTCTATATTACCCTGCATTGCCCCATCCCCCTCCTCCCCCTCTCCCCCCTCCTCCCCCTCCTTCACCTCCTTCATCTGCCGCCTACTCCAATATCACCCGCCAACCATCAACGCGCCTATAATGACGTCTCACATCACATCGTCTGTCTACAAACCTGCGGAGGGTCGGAAATTAGCACGGTGCTTCGGTAAGGCCGGGGCTTCGCGTTCGCTACGTCATTACGCGACGCCCGGACATCGTCATCCTATAATTACAAATCGCCTTTTGAAAAGCTACGTCCGCGACCGTTGCGGAATGTCTGCCGAGCGGTGTCCTTAAGCCCGGCGCACGAGCGTGAGTAAACATTATCTCACAGGCATAATTGGTTAATGGAGATCCACGTGACTGTGCGCAGCCAATAACTGGGCGTCACAAGTAATTTAGGAAAACGCATGCGCTGTGAGGACGTACGCATGTGAGTAAATTTACGGCAGCTAGCGCGACACACGGCATCTTGACTATTTTGAACCGCATGAGTCAAAATTATCAAACGATAGTTTGATATTGAGTTTCTTGATGGCAATGGCGTCAGAAAACTCAAGCGATAATCCCGTTGTACGGTGCACACACACACTCATTGTCACGCACTGGTAGCGTGGCACCACACCTCATGCACGCGGCGTGTTAGCGTTGGCACACGCACGCACTGCACGCCATGCACGCACGTGTACGTGCACACGCAGCACGCACGCACGCACGCACGGTGTACGTGCACACTGCACTGCACGCACCGTCACTGCACACACGCACTCTACGTGGAACAGTGCAGGCGCACGCACGCACGCACTTTAGCGTGCACACACACGGCACGTACACTCGCAAGCCACACATGCAGCACAGACTGTACTGCAGTACCACACACGCACGACAGCACCACGCACGCACGAACGTGTACCCTGGCCCACGCGCGTACACAAGCCGCAGACGCACGCGTACGTGCAGCACACACGGACGCAGCGCGCGCAGCAGCGCACGTGAATTTCACAACCACGCAGCGCACATGTACTACACACGCACGCCACG
>NW_014577071.1:1038671-1043671 GCF_000485595.1 Priapulus caudatus
GAATTATACACTCACATCGCTACCTGACATTTCTAACATTATGGAAAATAAATTTTAAACGTACAATAGAATTGCTTTTAGAAAGCAGGAAACCGCCACGACTTTAAAATGTTATACATTTGAGTGAATACTATAATATTTCTGTGGAACACGGACAGAATTCGGTATGCTTTATAATGGAAATGGGCGTTTGCGTCTACTAAAGTGCCGCGACAAAACTAATATATATATACATATATATATATTATATATATATATATATATATATATATTAAGAGTACATAATAGACATCTCTATTATGTACTCTTGATATATATATATAACATGTACATATACATAGAAAGTATTTATTGCGACCAATGAAAGTTATAACGCAATAAATGAATATCCAACAAGTTTGACTGGTGAGAAGCACAAGGTACTTGAAGCCATGTGTTTGACCGCGTACATAGACACCACTCATCTAATAAATATACGCAGCGTATAAGATGAACCAATCGTGATATGATCTTTGGAGTGCAAAGATGGTCGCTCTGGCCAATCTGTGAAATATAAAGCGCCCCAGGAAATCATCCTCTGAATAGCAATATAGACTTGCCTGTCAGAATTTCGGCTCTGGTGAGTGACATGATCAAGAATTCAATGTACGAAATTATCCCAGATAAATATTTAGACCGCCAACCGCCAAACGCAATAGCAAGCGCCAGAAAACAGCAATAGCGAGTGTGTCGGCATTGAGTGTATATATGTACGTGTATGTGTTCATGTCAGCGTCTGGTGTATGTGTTTGCGTGTGTGCGTGCGGCGGCGCGTACGTACATGTATGTAAGTAGCGGTACTGCGGTACGTGCGTGAATGTATGTGTACGTGCGTGCTAATGTGTAGTACTGTAGCGTGGCAGAATGTAGTGTAATGTATGTCACTGTCGTGAACGTCGCGCATGCGTTTGTATCCCGTGTGGATGTAGGCATGAATTGCATATTCTTACATTGTTTTTCTGCGTATTGTAACTCGACCTCTCATTGGACCATCGTTTCTGAAGCATCAACGTTGCTCGGGATCATCTACGAAGATTACGATCCAATCAAACCCTATTTCGTTCGTCCGATGTCTCGTTTTACGCTGATTGCCTGATAAGGTCACACACGTAGCCACGATAACCGGAGTCGTTAAGAAGCGGGTATAGAGATAGAAAACATGCGTAATACTTACAGCAACGGCATGTAGGAAATCGGGTTAGTCCAACAACCCCCTTAAGCTTCTCTCTCGATGCAACAGCTGTGTGGTCATGCGTAGATTCTCACTCACTGTCGACTTCGATTCTTCTACTCTGAGGAAACACACACTCTCCGGTGTACAAGCAAATAGTTCGCGGGTTTGCGAAAGGCAAACACGACGACATACGGCGATTTACGCGCGTATAAAGGCGGTCTGGCCCTTGTATAGACGGCTACGTGCCAAGAAAGCTAACGCACGATACACAACATCGAGACCTGTGAAATAATAGAAACGTTAAGAGAAATGAACTTGTACCCTTACGTCGATGATAGAAAATAGACGATTCGAAACATTCGACACTGTAATGGAAGTTCTGACATCTTAATGCCCGAATCTTGTCCTGCCCGTGTTGAACGTTTCGCTATATCAATAGTAGGCCTACTCTTTTTTAAACGAAACTGCGGTCCGATGGCGATCTGCGCGCAGTTGCGGCTTAGTGATTATCATTTCTTTAATTGATTATAATGATGGAGCCTAATTTTTAGTAAGAGGCCTACTTGTCGGCAATGGAAAAAAATTGCCAAACACTGGTAGCGCGAACGTGTCGCACGCTGATCTCTATCGCTGTTCAGAAGTATAATGAGCTTTGAAATGTACTAATATGCAGATGAGTATGCAGATCGCGATGTTTTTTTCACGTGATTCGCAGGAAAAAAACGAGAATTAATTTATCCACGCCAAACGAATGGGCAGATTTCGAGGTCTCATTCCTGATAGATGCCGTGAATGCGAATGCTCTGATGTCATTTATGATACTGACGTCACGACTGGGGTTACTACTGTACAGATTTGCAGAGATCGGCTAACCAGTGTCGATAGACACGCAAGACAGTCAGGCCACTGCTACAAAGTCTAGTCTTTAGTCCGACGTCTGGTCGAGTGGATGTAGCATGGTCAGTTCCATTACCTATTAACGCGGACAGATGGCGTAATGTTACTGAGTACTTAGGATCCGGGATTATTCCTGGATGAGCGGGGAACGTGTGTGACGTTAAACTTCAGTGTACCAGATTACACGACAATACGCTATTTCCCAGTTTTCTAGTCAAAATAAATCGAAATTCGCAGTAGATGTGTTTAATTCTCTGTTTTTATTAGCGATTTATCTGGTATTTTTCGGTTCCTAATAATTAAAATGGACTAAATACCGCATACTGAAATAGCCGTTATCATTTGCTGGATAGCCAGCGGGTTAAATTGTAGTGGATCGTAGATCATCTTAGTAATACCTACAGCAACATTCAGTAATGTATTCAATTCTTCATTCTCCTCATCACACACTCTTAATAGTTT
Source organism: Priapulus caudatus (assembly GCF_000485595.1). Classification (NCBI taxonomy): domain Eukaryota; kingdom Metazoa; phylum Priapulida; class Priapulimorpha; order Priapulimorphida; family Priapulidae; genus Priapulus; species Priapulus caudatus. The sequence goes on from NW_014577071.1 coordinate 1,041,244, forward strand.
CTTTATTCGGTAATAACTGCCTAGACGTATATTTAATGAATTCGCTCATTCATTTCAGTATAATAAATGCATCCGATCCGATCCGAAAAGCATTTATCATTCTAATATTTAGTAGTTGTTATATCGCCTTCAGAGAATCAGGCATTCATCCGTACGTAACCTTTGCCAACTAAGATTACGCGAATTCTTACACACATGAGTGGATTTCGCATGCTTGAATTATGTACAGCAGTCTTTACTCTATGCATATTATTCATGCTAATGGAACTGGACGGAAGTCGCCGTTATTAGACGCGCTAGTAAACTAACAAAACGATTATACGACGTAATTATATACAATGGCCGCGAACCACTGCAATGCTGGCAGTCGCCTGCAATTTGAGGCATCCTCGGGTAGTATCGCATTGATTTCGATTGATGCTAGACGATAAAAAATCTACAGATTTTCAGGCATATATGTTTTATCTTAGTCATGCGCATTATCAAAGTCTCCAACGACGATTTATCGACGATCGATAACCGTAGAATTTTTTTTGCTAAAAACGATATATACTAACTTCTAGCAATATCGGTATTGCGGCATCCATCAAATCTTTATATCGGTTTGTTGTGTTTTTTACGATAAGAAATGTTCATATTGTATTCTTACCGGAATAGCTGACCTAGCGAAGTGAATTTTTTTAATTGCAAATATATAGGTAGTTATTTTTCGTTAAATGTTAAAATAACAGGATATAGGTATATATATCGAGTTGTTTGGTTATACCTATGTTGGTCCATGTGTAAAGCACGCGTGTGTCGTCGTTACACTGCTCGCTCGTCACTATACACACACATGCGGTGAGGATGTGTGTTATAACTGCAACTGTCATGGCGTTTTGGCTTACGTTTTATCAGATGTCGAACATATCCGGCAATATATTAATGCGATACGTTCCTGACATACTTTCCTTTCATACCTCGCCGATACTACACTTGTTTTACAACGCACCTCAAATATTCCATAGTGATCGATATACTGCAAAAGTTTCGCAGTAATCAATATGTGCCAACACTTTGCGCGTGCTTTAGAAATCTCTATCGTGTTAAGACCAATATTCTGCTAAGATGTGACAATGGTCGCTTCTTTGGCACGATGTCACCATGGATCACTATGCTGGAATCGTGTCACATGCGGTCTATTTTTGTGCCACAATGTCACAGCGACAAATATTTGCGGCTAGAATGTTGCAGGACTAATCTTTTCTACTACTACGTGTAACTAAGATTCTGTGCACTGTTCAACAGTCCACAAGTTCCAGTTCCAATCACCTTTCGAGATGTCACAATAGAGTTCAACATGCTAGTGTTTAAGATTTCACTAACAAGAAACAGTGTTCAAGACATCGTTAGTATGTTGCAGCGAAAAAGATACCGCCAATATGGTTACAGTGATAGGAACCAGCTTAACATGTCATATAGGCGTCAAGACTCGGTCAGTATGTCACAGTAATAAAGATTCTGTCAAAATGTCAATGTAAAAGACGGACCTAATATGTCACACAGTGAATGGCTAACCGTCAACGTGCTTATTAGGGTTCAAGACTGTGCCAGTATGACTCAGTCATTAAGATTCTGCGCAAAATGCCAAGTTTAAAGACGGATCCAATATGTTAGGACGCCCCAGTGTCAACGAATCCGTCAATTTGTCACAGTCCGATAACAATATATAAACATGTTTCATAGGGTTCAACACTCCAGTATGGCTCAATGATAAACATACCGAACTATACATGCCACGGTATTATGGATTTCGCCATTATGTCACAATGTCCAATCCACTATTCGACATGTCAATTGCCGCATGCCAACTTGACACAAGACTCAGCCAATGTGTCACAGTGACTAAGAGTTCTATCATGTCAGAGTGTGGCCCGATTACGTTCATCCTTAACAATATCAATGCGCCATAGATTACCATGCCCTTTGAGCTTGCCACGCTGTAATGAACACGTTTAATATGTTCATCAGACAGATTACTCACGGTTTTGGTGGTCAATTAACTTCGAATATGTTATGATTTATACGTAGTACCGCAACATGCGTTTATTATTCTATACCTTTCGTGATTATGGCACAGCAATCAAGGGACCTTCGTCATGCCTCCGTGTTTGACAGTGTACTCTACACCCGGTTCTTAGGTGTCACAGTGAAACCTTCGTGTGCACTTTAAACAGAGAAGGCGCGTCACCGACACCACTAATCACGTTACAGAAGCTTCGAGTCTTAATCACGAACAATCGTCTGTCAGAGCTTTGCGCTGTGCAAATTGCCATGGAAGACCGGATCGTCTGCTGTCCGCTCAAATGTTCGCTCACGGAGAGCAGCTCGAATAATCGAAAAGAAATTAATCGATAGCATCTTTTTCGTCAGAAGATTCCGTATTAAT
>NW_014577071.1:1047526-1053935 GCF_000485595.1 Priapulus caudatus
ATAGATAGATAGATAGATAGATAGATAGATAGATAGATAGATAGATAGATAGATAGATAGATAGATAGATAGATAGATAGATAGATAGATTGATTGATAGATAGATAGATAGATAGATAGATAGATAGATAGATAGGATATATATACATATATATATATAAACATTATACATATTTATTTTAAATATTTTAGCGCATGCTCATCATTTCGATCGTATTAATAAATGTCTGATTTCACTCCTGTGTGGCAATCGTAACCATGATCGCCAGTTTAACCATGTATTTTTCATTTAGGCGTGGTCCTGCTATGAACTTGTTGGAGGCCGTGCACTATACTTACTCAAATCGATGCGCTGCAGGAAATTTGGAGTTAATCTTCGCATCGTGTAATTGGTCGCGGTTAGAGGATGAACACCGGTCTGCTACTCGTGTTAGATTCGGGACCACATGTGGCACTCGGTCGCTACTTGCATTTTCGGTGGATTATCTGTCGAATCGAATCAAAGCAAACGAGCTGCTATAAATATCATGAGCCACACGACCGATGATCGTATAGCCGTCATCTACGGCAGTGTTCCGTTGTCAGTCGCGCATTCAGGGCTGGGCACAGCGTGCGGTCGCCCCTCTAGAATTTTCAAGAGAAAGGTATGTTAGACTAGGTAAGTCTGCACTGGTAACACCAATGATGACATGTACACTGGGCACATAGTAAAATGCTGCATGCAGCGCTGGTATTGATGGAGTTAAGTGAAAAGACGTTTACGGGTGGGCTGAACGGTAGGTGTTGGATTAAGAGTTAGAATTGAGTGTGCTTACCCGCGCGTCAGTGCTGATCGTTTACTCACCGCGTGTGTGCTAATTGGAAGGTGTGGTGTTAGCGTATTGAGTTCGAACTTTGAGAGTACGCCGTAAAAACGTATTTGGGAATTAAAACCCGCCTAACGCTGCAATTAAAATTGGCGAGAAACGAGTACGAGCTCGGTACATTTCACTGCGATTAAAGACGCTTCATAGTCACCGTAAGAGAGAGAAGCGGAGGGCTGTGCACGTGGAGGATGTGCCGTTCGTGTGTGAGTCTGAACGCGGGCGCCGCGAGTTAATCCGTGGCAGCGTGACTGCACGAGCTATTGACCGTGCACCCGCACTTCCGCAGCCTTGCGCAATTCGCACTTCACGTTAATAACACGACGAAATCCCGACGCGAGTATCGCGAAACATACTGCGTTCGCATCGTGGTGCTTAAATATGAAATAATTAGTATTTCCTTAATGTGAGTCCTCCGAAAGTTCATTCGCATTATGTGAGGCGTACGAGCGGAAATCAATCAGAGATGACGCATGTTAATTCCGCAATTCCTATCAAATTTGTATTAATTGGAGACGCACGAGAGCTTAGAGTAAGGAAATCGGCAGACGCCTATGTGTGCAAATTGAGACTCTATCTAATTATTTCTTTATAAAATTGCAATTATTACGAACGTGTGCAATTATTACGAGCGGGCGCTTGAATTCAAATAGTGTATAAATTTATTTTTTTCAATCTATTTTTTTTTAATTCATTTTTTAATTCATTTATTTATTTATTTATTTATTTACTTATTATTTATTTATTTATCTATTTATTTATCTAGTTATTTATTTATTTATTTATTTGTTTATTTATTCATTCATTCATTCATTATGGTTGAGCATCAACTTCGTATGTCAAATACACAACGTTATTGAACCATACATTTGCGATTCATTGTATCATATACAACAATATACAATATTTCTTTATAAAATAATTTGTATCAAGAAGTCTCCTACGTAAACAATAACACCCATGCTTGTATAAGACAGCTATCGCTAAAGCTTTATAAATGAAATTAACGTAGTGATCAGACAACGAGTAGTAACTCGATATTGCACTCGATATTTATTAGTCTCAAGAATATTGCGGTCACAGTCTCGCGAATGGACACCGATTATCAAGGGTAACTATACTCCTTATTTTCTTTATTATATTACGCTATTTCGACAGAGAATCCCTAGTCATCAGTTCCGCTCTTCTTATTTACGTTGCATTCGTCCTACACGGTCAATAGACCGCCATATTTATAACGATTACTTGGAGCATCTTTAGTGCGATGATCCTTCTACGAAATGAAGCAAACGCTTAGAGTGAAACTAAACTAATACTAGTTTACGGCCAGGGGAGAATCGTAAGATAGTCAAACCGCTTCTTACAGTCAAAAGATGATATTGCAACCAAACATCGTGTTTTCTCCGCTATAATTTTTTTTCAATGACAAATAATCCTTGCGGAGATAGATTCTACTAACATTATCAAAATGATAGTCACTTTAATCCCTCTGTCGGCGGAACTGCGGGAAAAACTGCGGCAATCAGCTTCTATTAACTAGAGCCATCGTGGTAAGCAGAGGATACTTCCAAATTCACAAGCTTCGCGGATTCTGTTATGCGTGCAGAAATATATTTTAGTGGCAAAGATGTTTGGCGCTGGTAGCGTTTGCATCCAACGGCGTCCAGTGCAAATGAGCTAGCATGCATGGCTACCATTATGCTGCGAAATGAGTCGCTCACGCGAAATTACTAACTGACAGAAAATTACAGAGTTGCTCGCGCTCTGAGAACTGAATGCGCCGATCGTCCTGCTAGGTCGCTGTTGTTGTTCAGCGCGTTGACCGATCACTCATCCAGTTACACTGTCGGCGGGCGGGCGGGCAGTAGAGCTGCATTACGTTGTTACTCGGAGCGGGGCGTGGCATGGCGGCGCGCAGGCGGCTAGGCGGTGCTGCACACGCTAGCGCGGCGGGGCGGTGCTGGTAACTGAGCAGGGGTTGGGGCTCGACATCAATTCGTAGAACCTACTGGACGCACTGGCTTGTCAGGTCTAGTGCGCCGTGCGAATCGGGCGTGGTGACGACTGCGGAGCGGGTTGCAGTGGCCTGGAGTCGACGCGCGCCGGTGGGCAATACTGAGCTGAGCTAGGCAGTACATGGTGGTTGCGGCGCAAGACGGCGGGGGCGGCTGGACGTGCGCGCGCAACGGCGATACAATGTACGGCACCAGTGGCAGACAACGGACGGTCGGGCGCGGGCAGGCGTAACGGATGCACGGTGACGGGCGGCAGAACACTAACGCGTGCATGACGGGGAGGCGCGGCAGTGGCGACAACGGACGGCGCGGCGGGACATGGACGGGCCGATATGTGCGACTTATGTGAGCCGACCGGCCCGGGCGGCGCGTTGTTCGGGCAAGCCTGGCGGTCTGTTCGCGACTGCAGATGCAGCGGGATCGGGCGGGCTGGTCGGTCCGGTGCAGCACAGCTTGCTGCGACGCTCGGAGCTGGCATCTCTCTACTGGAGTCGTTTGCCCAGCTGAGCCAGTGTGAGTCGGGTTGCGAATGAGAGCACATGGGCCGCTGACGCGTGCCACATTGCCGAATCTGCAATAGCACTAATGCATCTATGCTAATGAACTTTACTGCCATGCACTATGCACTTGCACAACGTGGAGTGCACTATGCAATAAGCATATGCACTATGCATACGTCTATGCACTACGGATCATGCACTATGACCTATTGCAACAGGATGCACTAGCATACTTGCACTTGCAGGTTTGCACTATCGCTATGCGACATGCCTATGCACATAGCACTTATGCCTATGCACTATGCCTATGCACTTGCATTGCATTAATGCACTATGCACATTAGACTAGCATAGCACTATGCATATGCCGAGGCACGAGCAGCTATGCACTATGCACTATGCATTATCGCTTGCACTATGCCGCTATGCATACACTATGCCTAGGCACATCCTGCCTCAGCCTTGCACTACAGGTGCACTATGCCTATCACTACGATTATGCATATGCCCTATAGCACTATGCACTATGCACTATGCACTATTGCACTATGCACTAGCATATCACGTATGCACTATGCCTTCTGCACATTGCATACAGGATTGCATATGCACAGGCACTTGCATTGTATTAGCAATTCATCCACTATTGCACTATCCTATGCATTGGACTAGCCTACAGTGTATGCAACAGACACGATGCACGATCATATGCACTTGCAATAAGCACTTCACTCTGTCCACTATCCTAGTTATGCACTATGACACGAGCACGAGGTCATTATGCAGTTATGCACTAGCAGTATGCCTATGCACCATGCACATGCCTAGTGCACTATGCACATACGCTATGCACTATGCAATATGCCTGCACTATCACAGTGTATTGCACATGCTCCAGCCTATGTCACTATGCACTATGCACTTTGCACTAATGCACTATGCACGTGACAGCCTGATGCACTATGCACTATCTAGCTATGACCTATGCACTATGCCCATGACTATGCATATGCACTTCACTAGCTCTATGCATATAGCTATCACTATTGCCACTACAGGAATGCACTATGCACTATGCACGAACTGCACTATGACTATTCACTATGCTCTGCACTATCCACTCTGCCTATTGCAGACGTGATGCATATGCTATCACGATGACATTTATGGCAGTATGCACTATGCGTCTGCACTGATGCACCATGCACTAATCACTAGACACTATGTCATATAGCGCTTGCACTAGCATATGCACTATGCCACTAGGCACTACAGTTATGCACAATGACCATTGACTATGCTACGCACTATGCACTTAGCACTATGCCTATGCACCGATGCATTATCACATGACTTGATTTCGTTTAGCACTATATTAGTCGATCACTATGGATATGCACTATGCATTAGCGTAGGTCCCTATGCGCTATGCACTATGAACTATGCATAATGAACTATGCATCATGCATTATGATACAGTGGATCATATGCATTAGGCATTATGCAGTTATGCTTAGATAGCATTAATGACTATGCACTATGCACTATGCACTCTGCATCTATATACAGGTTGACTATGCAGAATGCACTATGCACTATTGCTGCAGATATCACTAGCACATGCATATGCACTATGCTACTATGCACTATCGCTAATGCACTGCATATACACTAGCACTATGCACTACAGATGTATGCCCTTGCACTATGCACTATGCAGTATTGCACTATGCGACTTATGCACTATGCACTACTTGCATATGCACTATGGCACTAATGCACTATGCACCATGCACTATCGCAGAGATGAGTATGCGACTATGCCTATGACACTATGCCATTCACATGCACGTAAGTGTGATGCAACATGCAGCTATTCGCATTGCATTGACGCACTATGCACTACACTTGCACTCTTGCACTATTCATACAGGTTGCACTATTGCACTGATGCACGATTTGCCACTAGCACTTGCACTATCACTGCTAGCACTATGACTCTGCTATCACTCAGTTGTTGCACTTATGCACGATGCACACATGCATTAGGCAGTGATGCCTAATCATATGGCATATGCACCAAGCACTTATGCCTATGCACTATAGCACTATGCGCTCTAAGACTATTCATATGCACTCATGACTATGCCAACAGTGTATCACAGTGACCATTTTGCACTATTGCAATATGACTATGCACTTTCACTAGCACTATGATTCATCTAATCTGACGTATGGACTAATGCATATCGCTATGCACTTGCGATATGCCTAATGCACTATGCCATCACAATGCACAGTGAATATGCAACTGACAATGACCATACAAATTCAGTATGCACAATTGACTATGCACTAGTGCACCATGCACCATGCCCATGCCCACTGCACTATGCACTATCACTACAGTGCATGCACTACAGTGCATGCAGCGTATAGCAATTGCACTCTCCATTATGCATTGTATGCATATGCAGATTGCATACATACACTAGGCTAATGCACTATGCACACGTCACTATGCACTATGCACTATGCCGACTGCATGCTGTTGCACTAGCGATATGCAATATGCACTCCTGCTGAGTGGACCATGCACTATTGCACTTTCGATGAACATTCCAGATGACTATTTAATACCAACCCCTGCCGGCCCTAATTAGTAAAGGCATGGCCTGACGGGGCCTGCTATGTCAGTACATTAATTGGCTTGTTCAGTTAAGGATTGCCTATCGGAGACACATGTGATGCTAGCTGACCCTGAACCGGATCGACTATGTGAAATGACCGGAATACTCTGTTGTTATATGACATTCTACTATTGCGCTCACGAACCCCGTGTTTCGGTGAAACTAGCACTACAAGGTGCAATGTCACTAATGCACTATGCCTTAATAGTGTATGGGCACCAAGTGCTGAAATGAGACTTTTTCAGACAATCTACATCTCACCGTAATGCACTACGTTTTGCATCTACGATGCACCATTGGGCGGGCCGACTGACACTACTGGCGCGCAGTGCACCTGGCCA
>NW_014577071.1:1053960-1056992 GCF_000485595.1 Priapulus caudatus
CTCTCTCTCTCTCTCTCTCTCTCTCTCTCTCTCTCTCTCTCTCTCTCTCTCTCTCTCTCTCTCTCTCTCTCTCTCTCTCTCTCTCTCTCTCTCTCTCTCTCTCTCTCTCTCTCTCTCTCTCTCTCTCTCTCTCTCTCTCTCTCTCTCTCTCTCTCTCTCTCTCTCTCTCTCTCTCTCTCTCTCTCTCTCTCTCGCTCTCTCTCGCTTCTCATCTTTCGTCGCTCCTCATCCGCTCACTCTATCTCTTCTTCACTTCCCGATTCTACTCCGCTCTCTCGCTAATATTCAGACGTTTTTCTCTATCAGTGCATACATGGTTAGGACGTATGTTAACAACAAACACTGAAAACCAATTATCTGAGGCCGTCCGCGAAATGGTAATAGCTCTAAGTATCGAGATTTAATGTTTTAAAACCCGCAAATAGCTGTCTGCACAGTTGCTTGTTTGTATTTAAATGTGTCTTTTGATGTGCGCGCGATAGATTTATTCCCACTGCGCGCATTATGGCCGTTAAGTCATGAACGTTTTCAGCTGTAGTATTCAAATAAAGTGTTTCCCATTTAATTAAATGTCAGTCGTGTATGTTAAATATGTTCGACCGAATGCAGCAGAATTCTTTACCGTGGAAGATTATAGAAGCACGCGAACATGCATGCACCGCGGGTGATGGACTCGAATGGGTTTGTGCGTCTGTGTTTGTGCGTGCGTGCGTGCGTGCGTGCGTGCGTGCGTGCGTGCGTGCGTGCGTGCGTGCGTGCGTGCGTGCGTGCGAGTAAACGGGAATGCGTGCGTGTGGTGGTGCGTACGTACGTGCGTGCGTGCGTGCGTGCGTGCGTGCGTGCAGGCGTGCGGGCGTGCATGCGAATAAACGTGAATGCGTGCGCGTGTATGCGTGTATAGAGTGCACACGCGCGCACGTGTTCGCGTGCTTCTTTGTGAACGTTGCAGTAACTAACCTTCGACTCTTGTGTATTACGGCGTACAGTATTGCAGAAAATGCGTGCTGGGCTGAGTGGGCTCTATACATAGCGTCAAGAGCTAATAAATATTATTATACTCAGTATTTAAAAAGTTTACTAAAGTTACTAAGTTTACTAACTAAAGTTTACTAAGTTTACTAAATACTAAGTATTTATTAGCTCTTGATCGCGTGGATAAGGGTTAAATATGGATGCGTATATTTTATTAGTCGGATCCACTTCACAGATAAAGCTAACAACGAAGTCTTCAGTCACGATGATAAGCGCGTGTGAGTCAGCATCCCTCACACATTCGATTGGAAACCCGCACATTCTAACCCCCCCCCCCACATACTCCAGATGCCGACAACACTAGATTAAAACAAACTCATTTCGTAAACCAGAAAAGTCTGGCATATCGTATAAAATCCTCTACGCTGTGTGTCATTAGGCGTGTTTGTGTTAGCGTCTGGCCGCGAAGCGACGCTATTCGCGATGAAGCGCATGCGAACACTCTCGGGGGTTTATTTTCTTACATGCTAAAATCACGACCGGTGATGGCGATGGAAATGGAAAGATGTGATTAGGTTAATATAATATTGTAGGAGAGTACAACGCCTACATAAAATATATAAAATATACGATGCGAGTTAGTCTACCAGGATGTGTAGTGACGATGCAACGTAGCGTGCAGGCAGTACGAATAGCAGTAGAGAAGATGAATATCATACCACAATAATATGTCCTTTCTAACTACGTCGTATATGCGCAGATGATCGTTGAATAGGTGACGCACGGAGCCCTACACGCGTACACGGAAAAAGCAATAATCAACATTTTATTTATTGCACTAGAGAGTTGCCACGTGAGGTGGCTGCTACCTGTCACCACGACATCACACCTGTGAGTTTTCAATAGAGCATTTTATTGTGCATGGTACGATTGATCCGTCGTGCTGTCGCGGCATTTTTTGTCAATGATAACCAGCTGCGGTAATTAAGATTTTGTATATAAATGTTTAGCCTGTGTTTTCGTGTGCTAGACAGAGCCATTGTGTGCAGAAGTACCACCAGAAATCCAGCTAGAATTCAGACAATCTCACAATCTCACAACAATCACACGCACAATCTTACAACAATCACACGTACAATCACACAACAATCAGACAACAACAAACACACAAACAAAATTACAAAAAACAAAAATCAGACAATCTGACCAATAGGATAGCCATATAGCCATTTAGTTATCTATTTATCTATCTATTAATCTATCTATCTATCTATCTATCTATCTATCTATCTATCTATCTATCTATCTACCTATCTATCTATCTATCTATCTATCTATCTATCTATCTATCTATCTATCTATCTATCTATCTATCTATCTATCTATTTGTTATCTATCTATCTATCTATCTATCTATCTATCTATCTATCTATTGTTATCTATCTATCTATCTATCTATCTATCTATCTATCTATCTATCTATCTATCTATCTATCTATCTATCTATCTATCTTCTATCTATCTATCTATTATCTATCTAGTCTATCTATCTATCTATCTATTGTTATCTATCTATCTATCTATCTATCTATCGTATCTATCTCTTGCCCTCTCTCGTGCCTCTCTCGCCTATCATCAATATCATACGTATCATATCCTGCTTCCCACCCCCGCTCTCTCTTATCATCGCCATATCTGAGCTATCTACTCCCTCGCACTCCGCCCGCCTCTGCTCACATATCCTATCTAGTCTACCCATCTCTCGTCCCACTCGTCCCCTCATCTCTAATGCATCCCTATCTAGATCATCGAGTCCTAGCCTCTCCCCACGTGACGGGGGGTCCCCCTCGCTCTCTATCATATGCATATCGCTATCCTCTACCTATCTATGCTTTCCAACCCCTCTCTCTCTGATGCGCGCCTCCATTTCGCCACGAACTCGGCTTATAGTACTTTCTTAGTGCACCACACCACGTCTAACTCCCCGCCGATCGGCTCCCGCGATCGGAGACTACCATCCGCGCCGAAGTGCCATCGTAGAGAATCTCCAGGCACTCCTC
>NW_014577071.1:1057017-1065909 GCF_000485595.1 Priapulus caudatus
TCTATCTATCTATCTATCTACCTATCTATCTATCTATCTATCTGTCTGTCTGTCTGTCTGTCTGTCTGTCTGTCTATTTATCTATCTATCTAGCTGTCATCAATGTATCTATCTATCTGTCTGTCTATCTATCTATTTATCTATCTTTCTCTCTCTCTCTCTCTCTCTCTCTCTCTCTATAATATATATAGATATATATATAGGCAGTTTGCTTTCCACACGCCCTTGCCCAAGCCCTATCTCCCAACGCGCCATCACCACGCACGCCCTTCCACACTTTACACCCGTCCACGGGTTTACCCCCCATACACTCTGTCACGTAAAATCTCCATATCAAAAGTCGCATGCACTCAATGCACTCTTCTAGCTTATCAACGCGCACAGCTTTGTCGACCATCCAAACTATTCTATCGCCTCTTTCATTCGTACGGCTGTTAACATCAGAATGCGGAAAAAAAGTGTTTTAAACCTCCCCGATTCGCTTTACAATACATTCTATCAAGAGCTTGATTCTATGCTTGCTATAAGTTACTGCGACGTGTTAAGCATGTAGTTACTGCGACGTGTAAAGCATGTAGTTTTGCCATATTTTGGTCATAAAAAATTGGGAATATCGATTTTCTTCTGGTTCTTTGTCATACATTTGGTTTTTTGTGATTTCCAATGTCATGCTCGAACCAGACAGAGCCAGAATAGTAGAGAATAGAAATGAATTCATCAAGGCGAAATGTCATAATATAGAAACTATTATTAAAAAGCGAATAAGGGTATTTATAAATCTTGAAAAGAGAACTACAAGGACCCTATTAAAACGTACAATTCTTCAATTTATTAGGTTGGATACTCCTAATGTATTATTCACATATCTGCTATCTACTAGTGCTGACAGGCGTTTAAGCAGGAGCACAGTGCAGTTCGCTTGAAGGCAGCTTTAACACATTATTCAAGCCTAGTTCAGACCCTTACCACTATAGGCTTTCTTAAAGGCTTTCTTACAGGCACAATGACGCATATAGACGGCTCGAGCTACGGAAAGGAGTTAAGGATATTGGTTCGAGCTTTCTGTGTATAAATGTTGACGCTTAATTCTAACGTCATTGACTATAATTCTGTCGCTTCTATTCTGAGAGAAACGGTCATGAAAAAAACCTTCAAGTAGGGACATCTGATTGACTGCTGATTGCCTTCTGAGGCGGCTATATAAATGCCACCGCTTCTGTAGCCATTTTTTTTCAAGTAGACTTCCGCTGCAATGTTTACCCATTTCCTACGAATGTAAAAAATATCTACGAAACGTAAAGTATTATCTAACGCAAATGCATTTGGAAACGGAGAGTATGACTCCGCAGGTCGTATATAGTTCAATGAAACCGTCAATTCAGAATTAACCATATACTCGAAGTTTGATCCGCACATAAAGAGACCACTCCATATTCTCTGGGCTTGACACCACAGTTAATAACGCGTCGTCCGTGCCCTTGGTAAGCACAAACACTTTTCTTGATCGATCACATCTACCGCATAAAGAAACTTGTACTTCATCATGAGTGCGTCGGGACGGGTTATTCCAGCCACATTCAGCCCATTAGGGAACTCCCTTCCACGTGCTGTACCGCTGCTGTGATGGGCGTTATATGGCCAACGGTGATAAATATTTTGAAGAGACATATGACCGGCTATGTTTTGATTTGATCCGTATGTAGGACATTTCAGTTTTACAATGTTGTTGACGCGTACGCGCATCTGAAGGAGGGCTAGTCTCTTGTTCTGCAATGCGCGCGCTTCTTCCGCACCGCTGTTTAGTTCTGACGTCACGAATGACGTCTTCTACGTCATCTAGCATAGCGTGACATCTTATCTGGAGCTAGTATCATAATATAGATATATCATCTATATAATATATTATATACTATATATATTTATATATATATATATATAATATATATATAAAGATATATATATATTATATAGATGATATATCTATATTATGATAGATATATATATATATATATATATATATATATATATATATATATATATGATCTATATTATGACACTCATGCTGCTTCTTATATAGCATCCCTTATCACCAAACAATAAAGGCCCATTTACAATAAAAATTATGCACTAAAAGAAGTCGAGAGTATGATGTAACAGCCAGAAAGTGCCTCGGGAGATTTCTTTAGGCATCGTGATGTCGGTCCCGGCGTTTTGGCCAAAAAGGCAGCCGAAGATCCCAATTATCGATGTGAGCCTACTTATGATCAGCGTTTATATAAAATTGGCTGTGCCGAAGCTATATTTCTGCTGGTGTGTAGAAAGAAACACTGTGGAAAATTCCATGCAATTATCGTTGAGAACGCATATGGCTGGAGCATCGGCTCTGGTACTAATTATGATGTTCGGAATCGGATATACTCTCGCATAATTTTCAACCATCGAGAAACGAATACCGACCGCGTTTAAAATGCGTTTTGTTATCAATTTCCTGTTTGTTATTAGTACGAGGAAAGAAAATCCATGCGGGAAATATCGTATATTAGAACCGCTATTTAATATACCGCAGTCAAATAACCTATTAAAGGCATAATAAGCCCATTGATTATGCAATGTTGGCGAATGCTAGAGTAACTGGCACCTTGTGTAGTTAATAAGTATATAACCTAATAGCCAAATGCGTATTAGTTTGTCCAATATTACTGCTGGTTACATTAGAAACAAGACTTGAAATCGGCTGTTGATATGTATCAACGTATCATTTACGTTCCGTAAATGTCATCCAGGAGTCAAGCGATGTCGTAAACATTTGTGCGGCCCGTATGTTTTGGAGGCCAGATGAAATGGAGGTGTCAGCGGTGTAACCACGGCCACGGACTAGACATGAAAATGGAGTAAAACACACGTACTAATCACGGACGCACGTGGACAGCCCTGACAAAAAGTTCCTTATTACGAGCGTCCATGTTTACTGAAGCAATATAAATTTCGTTACACGTAATGATGACTTGCAGATGGTCCGCCACATTGGATCGATCGATACATAACCTAATAGCCAAATGCGTATTAGTTTGTCCAATATCACTGCTGGTTACATTAGAAACAAGACTTGAAATCGGTTGTTGATATGTATCAACGTATCATTTACGTGCCGTAAATGTCATCCAGGAGTCAAGCGATGCCGTAAACATTTGTGCGGCCCGTATGTTTTGGACGCCAGATGAAATGGAGGTGTCAGCGGTGTAACCACGGCCACGGACTAGACATGGAAATAGAGTAAAACACACGTACTAATCACGGACGCACGTGGACAGCCCTGACAAAAAGTTTCTTATTACGAGCGTCCATGTTTACTGAAGCAATATAAATTTCGTTACACGTAATGATGACTTGCAGATGGTCCGCCACATTGGATCGATCGATCAGACCGCTAAGGTCTTTTTAATTACGTAGACTCATTATACGTGAGCTGCGGAACACCGAGCGGGCAACCTTGAATCCGTCTAAGCGTTCACGCGTATAATCTTCCTAATAACTCGCTCTTTCATCTACCCCACACGCTGCATTAATTAATGCTATAGTTAATCACAAAACATGTCGTGAGTAAGTTCATTTCCTGAGAGTCGAAGTAGAGGGGGCGGGCGTCGAGAAATTCGATATAAATACGAGACAGGCGCGCACATTTAAAGACGCACATCACCGCGACACATCAAACGCTCGACTAAAGGACACCGCGATCATACTTTTTTGTTATAATGTCTGCCGTCGACAACTTCAAATTAAACGCAAAAGTAAATCGCTATTCAAATGTAGTTATACGGTGACGGTGAAGGCCGTGTCGTACGCAATGACGCGTGAGGCGGTTGGCGTAGTGTTGCGCCGTGCGAAATAGCAGTAAAAAATAAAAGTAACTCTATCTGCTAAAAATTGCGGACTATTTTTTTTGCATGTGCATATGTATGTGCTATATTCCTGTGTAAATCGCTTCATATGGTTCTATATAGCGTATCTCAAAAAATAATCATCTAACTATATATTAAAACAGAGTAGGGGTTGTTATAGTTGATTATATATATATATGTATATAGTTATGTCTGTGGGTTGATATCCCTTCTAACACAAGCAAAGTGCAGATGACAATCCACGTTCTAACTACATCATTCGACAAGCATTGATCGATATAGCATCGATCTATACATATATACCTGAATTTTATAGTTACTGCGACTGAATGCTGGATTTAGTGCGGAATGGTTTGCCCTTTACAAGTCGTCCGGTTTGACCGTGATTGCTAGTCTGGCTGTCGCTCGCGCCGCGTTTAACGTCAGTGCATGCCTTTATTAGATCCACGTTCGAGTTCTATTATTCGCTTCATGGTAGTAATTTGGCGGTCTAAAAGTACCAGTTCAAGAATGGTTGCCGGATTCAACCTGTCTTCCTTCTAAACGAATTCGTTGCTTTTGGGCCGTATAGGATTATAGTACTTGCGCGGACGAAACTCTTTCACCGCAATCAGTGTACCTGACTTTAAAAAAAACGCTATATTAACCGTAAGGAGTATACGTCTTTGTGAATAACTGTATACATGTGTTCGTCTGATGCTGCTACATCACTGTCTACTGTCTTACGTGCGGCCGTGTTTCAGCGTTGAGATGAATCACGTTTTGTTTTGCTTTGTTTTTCATTAAAAAATTGTTATTGTGTGAATTTTTCTTATAATATCGGCTCCTTCAAATGTCATTAACGTCAATCGATGGAAAATTTACGCTTTACTGCGCACCGTGATGATAAAGGATATCTGCCTTGGTGAGTCCTCGTCCTTTCACCGCTTGGCGAGCGAGCGGGTAACGTATACGTAACGTACTTGCTGCTAACAATACTCCGGTGCGTTTCATCACGCCGACTAGTTGACAATGTGTTCCAACGTGCGCAGATTCACGATTGCTTTCTTCAATCTTTGCCTTCCGGAGAGATACGCCATACTGATAAGTTGCAGATGATTGTCTATATATTGTCCATATTATTATTTCTATAGCTAGCTTATATGCTATATATATATATATATATATATATATATATATATATATATATATATATAGCTTGCATTTCCTTTGTGAAGTCCAGCTTTCTGACGTTGACGTTGATTGCATGCATAGTTGACCGACACTCACCTACACTCTTGTGGCTTAGTATAAGCGTGCGTATTTACGTGCACACTGATTGCAGTCTTAACATGGAAGTGCTTTCAGAATATCGTGACAAACATAGCTTATGCTGTCTGCCGATGTATCATATGCGCATGCTATGCTAAGTCTGCTAAGTGTAGCGAAGCTGCTCATTTACCGTCATCGTATAAGTGCATGGTTACGTGTGGGTGTATGTCTAACACCCTTTGCTAACGTCTATCAGGCACATATTGAAAAGAACACAACAGCAGTGGTATACGTATTCTAGTTACTCTCTTTAATCGTTACCTCTTAAGCTATGTATAATCCCATAACAGGACAATCGCGTACCCAGGGTTTACGCGAGACACGGTCATAACTTACGAGGCTAATGCTGTGACGTCTGGTTATGTAAGAGGATGTGCAGTCTGTATCTAGCGTAGTTTGTCTATATTTTGCGAGCTCTTTGTCTGTCTTCTCTCTCGCCAAGCAAGAGATTTTATACCCAAACTGGAGACCCGCCTACCTATTGTTTATCGTCAACCCCGCTATAACGCGACCGCCTGTAATTGGTTGCCTCTACTACCTGGCTGGTCCATGGTCACGACTACACAGCTGGGCATGTACCCAAAATAAAACAATAGCATAATAGTGCTTCGACTCCTTTTCCTAGGCGAATTTCTTACTGTGTATTTCTGCGGTATTACATAAAGGATTGGGCAATAATATTGTCTAGTAATCAACAGGGACGTACATTCGCGATGGAAATTCTGAGCTGCATTGCGTTTGTCACGCTGTGCGGTATTTTCGAGCATAACGTAGAAGTAAAGGTAAACGTAAAATGCTTAATCTTGCACGATTAAATGTCCGTAGTGTTTTTTTGTTATAATCTGCCTACGCGACGTCTCGATAAAATAATCTCGGAAACCTTATTTTTCCCCTGTCTGGACACGGATTGTGTGTTCTATCTTTCGGGGGGGGGGGGGTATAATCTTCAGCCTAACAGCCTCTCCATATCCTCGCGACCCAAATCGACAATCCACGGCAATGATGCTTTTTGCGCAGGCTTCATCGAACACACTCATCTGAGGCTAAGGTACGCCACCGTCGCAATAGTGACGCTGGTATTTGCATGCTAAGGCTGCAGATATCGCACTAATGCCGCTGATTTCAGCGTAACGCTGCGTGTTACCATGGTAGCGGCGGTATTTCTAGACGAATGTTTTCGTAGTAAGGCTGAAATATCTGGGCCCGCGACACTGGAGTCTTTGTTGTGACAGTGTTTCGACGCTGTTTTCGGTGCTTTGCGGACGTTTTTATCGAGGTTCGCGAGTGTCTTCAGAGTTATTTTGGGGGTGGGTTTAGTGTGAGCTAATATGCGGCCATTGCCAACTCTGCTTCATCTCTCCTGTGGGACGCCGGATATTCGTTATCCTAGAGAATCGGGAACTGAAAAAAGGAGCATGCGTGTTGTGGTCCGATTTAGTTCGCTTGATCCAGCCCAAGCACCATCGCTATCGTACTGTATATCAGTAGTGTAATGCGTGCGGCGTGTGCATACCAGCTTGGATGTATATCTGAAAGAAATCCCTCCGCGTCGATTGTCATGCATAATAGGCATGAAAATATGTCCGCCTTCACATGACCGTAGACGGTTTTCGTCAGAGAATTGCCCATAATTTTGGTACCTTCCCCTAAGGAATACGCAACAACAAAACGTACTGGAACCTAGAAGGTATCAGGACAAATACCCCCCGGGACAATATATTACCCCCGGGACATTTACCCCCATGCCATTCACCCCTCGGACAATTACCCCTCGAACATTTACCCCTATGGGGTGGTATATGGGGGGGGATAGAACCATAAACAGTCCCTTTTGTAACGTCTAAAACCCCATCTCATTTCTGTCGTTCGCACGTGCCATCAACTACTACTTGCCTTCGCACCGTGTCAGATTTTAATTTTCTAAGATGGCTCTAGAGGCGTATACGTGACGAATTTTGGGGGGGGGGAGGGCGAGAGCGCGATAAATTTGTGTCCGCTGAAGTGTGTGTGTAGGGAGGGGGAGAAAACAGCTCGTTGTAGCGTACAGTGTGGCGTCAAGTTCTCGGCGTGATTCCTCTGTGAGCACTCGATGCACATTTCGGCTTGAGCCCTCTAATGAGGGCAATATGGCGACCCGCTTTATCTCAATTTGTTCGCGGATGTGTCGCGTAAAATCAAGCAGCATTCACCGCGAGCCATTGATCCTATTAAGTAGCGTGACAACGAGGAGGGGGAGGGGAGTGTTGAAACCATATTGTTGACCACGAAATATCGTGAGACTTGTAATTTGCGAGGGACAACGCTTCGGAACGCGTATTCGCCGAGCACTTGTTTACTGATAATATTGGTTTGAACAGCGTTATTAAAAAGGCTTTTCAGAAGGTCAGTGGAATGGAGGCAGTCAGGAACTTAGATATATATCAGCGGTATAGGGAAATCCGAGGCATCGACCGAAGACAAATAAATAGATTTGTCGGTTATTAACTGTTATTTGCTGATGTGGTATAAACCGTTTATTCGGCTTGAATTCGTGAAATTTATAGGAATTTTCTATAAGCCGCTTCGCTAAGCACCATAACTACAGGCTTTCTCGCAACTATGGAGTTTGTAAGCCATTTTTAGATGACTTGTCCGTTGAAATCCCATTACCATTTCAAATAAGTAGTCAATGACGCATTTTAAAGAGCTACCGGCATGCTGGGCATGCAGTGATGCTGACGCGTGTATGCATATATCTGCGACGATCGCTTCCGTTTTATTGCTCTAGTATATACATTCGATCGCATTTTGTCAAGTAAACCACGGGGCACTAATCGGATACAGAATATACCCATTATAGCGGATATTTTCCATCATATCCGTTCTTTCGTCGGATTTCGCAATATGGAATGTTTGTTAGCCGTGCACCGCCGGTCATACACGAGTATGTCTGCTCTGTACGGCTATTTCACAAGACTATATAAGCATTGGGTCGGAAATGAATGGCCTGCTAGCATATCACATTGTGGCGTGTGCGTGTACACGCACACCCAGTGCTTGCTAGATTTCCAAAGCGATCCCCCCATAATTTAATACCCGTAAGTGATAGGATGGCATTTCACATCAAACTATAATAATTGAAATTCAGAATGAAGTCGTAGTCGCCAGCGGCATTTCGCAATCATCTCGCGAAAAACTCCAAAAAATGTATTCCATTGAAATGTCACGAAAATATTAATTACAAAATTTTATTCTTTGTCGCTTTTGTTCAAGACGTCAGAGAAAACGAGATGACAAAATCAGAAGAGTAATCGATATGAACCTGAATTATAACGGCAAATAGTTCTTAGCAAAAACACAAAACAATCGAACGATTTTTCTCGCACCGCCTTCTTTATATTTATACCGATAATTTCGAATATAATTGTGAATATAATTTGATTTATTTACAATAACCGAGAATGTTCGATAAATATCGAAGTGATATGAGGTCGATATATTTAGTTATATCACACCAGACACAATCAATTGAGCTTCTGAATTACCCAAAGCCCACTACCAGACACACGCGCGTGCACGCGCACACACGCATGCGCACGCATGCACATACGCACACACACACACACACACACACACACACACACACACACACACACACACACACACACACACACACACACACACACACACACACACACACACA
>NW_014577071.1:1065919-1067597 GCF_000485595.1 Priapulus caudatus
ACGACGACAACACACACACACACACACACACACACACACACACACACACACACACACACACACACACACACACACACACACACACACACACACACACACACACACTCCCACGCCGTCGCAAACCCCACCTACGCTAACACTGGGTAAACATTCCCACCTCCTTCACATGCACACACCCGCTACAATAATTACCGACTATAGCTTATGCATTCATCATTGAAATTCCTTTGACCGGCATTACCCCCCCTCCCCCCTCCACCATTCCGTTAACACGTTGCCGCGACGCCAGTAATTTAATGTCATTTTCGTCCGCAGCGGCGTCGAGTAAGAAGCCATCAAGGCTAGCGTACACGGAAGCTTGTCAAGTGCTTCGTCTGCCGGCGGAACCTTTGAACTATCGCGCGCGACCGAGCGCGAGGTGCGGCGCACACCGCCAACACTGTTTGCCTGTTGCAGCTGCTTCTGCTGCGTGTGTGCGTCGAAATATTACGATGCAAGCGCCCAGATACTTTCTAGAACGTGATTAACGTCCATGAACGCTGAGTGCTTAATGCTTTCATGTTCAATGGATGGCGTTCATTCGCGTATCAGCTGTTATATGGCGTGTAGGGACGTAACGTTGAATGTCACCCATACTGGCAATACTCGACGTGGGGCGGACGTTCCATGATATATACCGGCGTTACGTGGCGTGCATCAGCGTTATATGGCGTGTAGGGACGTAACGTTGCGTGTACGGGCGGTATATGTCACCCATACTGGCAATACTCGACGTGGGGCGGACGTTCCATGGTATATACCGGCGTTACGTGGCGTGCATCAGCGTTATATGGCGTGTGTGTGTGTGTGTACATTGGCGTGTACCGACGTTACATGGAGTGTGCTGGTGCAATGTTATCCGTACTGAGGTTACATGGGGCGTACTGGCGTTACATGCCGTATTACGATGTCACGTTACGTATACAAGTGTCATATGATTAACATCACGTCACATGCAATAACGCCACGTCATTAGCATAGACGTATTGAAGTCACGTCATTTGCGCTTAACGGTATGACGTCACTCCATTTACGAATAGCGGGATGACGTCACGTGTATCGGCGTACGTGATCTACTCCTTCACAATTCCTGTAACATTATCTACTTTGAAGGTAGTTTACTCGTAATAAATTCGCCTTTAGATCTACTCGCAAAATGGCCGCCTCCGGCGGCCATATTCGCTCGTTACGCTGATGAGACTACGATGATTTCTCTAAATCCAGGCCCGATTCATAGTAATCTTTTAGTAAAATATTGACAATGGAAAGCTGGCAATGGAGAAGCCGACAACGAGGGAAGACTGATCACATGTCACGGTAATAGGCGGATAAGGAATACGGAAGCTATAAAGAGTGTGCACAGTGGTTTGCCCGACGAGCCGACAGTACTTCCGAGTTCCTCGCACGAGTCACGGTTTTAAATCGTCTTAGATATTTAACGTTTATTGTGGAGGCAACAGTTTGACTTTCAATCTCCACCGCACTCCCGCCAGCCCATCAAATATCTTGTGACAAGCTATATCAACATCATAACCACGTATATATATATATGTGTGTGTGTGTGTGTGTGTGTGTGTGTGTGTGTGTGTGTGTGTGTGTGTGTGTGTGTGTGTGTGTGTGTGTGTGTGTGTGTGTGTGT
>NW_014577071.1:1067607-1069923 GCF_000485595.1 Priapulus caudatus
AAAGTACGATAATACTCAGCAGGCGTACACACTTCAGTATATAGGAGTAGGCACGCCTCCCAGAGTGCGATGATACTCTGCAGGCACTCTCCTCACATCAAATCCGGTGTTCATCTCACACAGGGAAAAATAAGATGAGAAAAAGAAGACGCCGTCTGTGAATGACTATATGCTTAGCATATAATTTATATCTTGACTCTTTCACACACACACACACACACACGTTCACGTTCCAACATATGTTTCGTATGTCACCGCTGATCGGAAAATAAATTTAATGCGGGCTTGGCATTGGCAATAGCTCTAAAGCAATGCGAGCGTGGGAGTGTGATGTAAGAAAACGCGCGAATACTCTTGCCTAGCAGATGTTGTCTAATGATGAGTGTTTATTGCTATCGCAGCCGTTCGATGAGCCTGTCTCATCGATGGATGCTCAATATAGAACGCGGCTAATTGTGTTTTTGCTCAATGTTTTTCGTTATGGGGTTTGTGAGAGAAAGTTTAGGCGATTTTGTTGTTGTTGTTGTTGTTGTTGTTGTTGTTGTTTGCTACTAGCGGTACTTAATACGATTGTAATAATTAGGTCACACGAGATACAGAATCTGGTTGCTGGTTAAAAAATAATATTGTATTGTATTGACTATTTTTCTTTTCTCCCCCACCTCTTCCGTGCTCTCTCTCACTCTCTTTCCTTCTCTCTCTTTGTTTCATTCCTTCTTTCGCTCTATGTATAGCTTATCTTCATTCTCTCACCATCTCTCTATATCTATCTATCTATCTATCGAGAGAGAGAGAGAGAGAGAGAGATCTCTCTCTCTCTCTCTCTCTCTCTCTCTCTCTCTCTCTCTCTCTCTCTCTCTCTCTCTCTCTCTCTCTCTCTCTCTCTCTCTCTCTCTCTCTCTCTCTCTCTCTCTCTCTCTCTCTCTCTCTCTCTCTCTCTCTCTCTCTCTCTCTCTCTCTAGCGCGCGCGTTCGCTCTCGCTCAAGTTCTCTCTCTCTCTCCCTCTCCGCCACCATTTGCTTTCAAAAGGAAATATATTGTCGGCACGCTGCCTTTGTCGAGGATAACTACGCCGTCCGCTGGAATCAGTCGCATCTCGATATTTGTCGGCGCAAAATTGCTACTAGTTCTCCTCAAATTATCTTCATCGTCAGATGCGTCCAACGATTTATAGCACGTGCTCGCCGTGTCTGATTAAAACGCGTTCTGCATGAATGTTTGTTGAAGCTGCGCGTGGCAGATGCAATCCTGGACGCTTAGTTAGGACTCGATGAGGAATGGAGCTAGCATTATCGGCCGAGGGTGGCCCTCCTGTATGAAGCAGTGAGACTAATAGCTGTAGGCGTTGACTATCATGCAAAACGTGAATGTTGATGGGAAGTTAGACGTCTTCCGTTTCAGTCCCCTCTCTTTGAATCACCGCTGTCCTGCGCGAGTCCCCCAATAAGACAGCAGTGTATATAGTCTATCTATCTAAGCGTCAGTCTATCGTCGACAATAGAGGACCGGCGTGACTATAAGGTGAAAATCGGTGATATTTTATATCGCGCAACGGCGCGCATCCACTTACATGTATATACAAGATAGACGCCATGTTCTGTGACGTCATAATCGGTCAAGGACGTCGATGAAGAATGAGATGAAGAGCTCATATAAACTCATGGCCGTGGATATTATCGTTCTTTATATCGCATCTTTGGTTGTGGGATATCTTAACATTTCATAATTATTTTAAGATGTGACTGTCTTTATTTGCATTTACAAACAACGAACTCATTTTCGGCCAAGCGGTTTATTCCTTCTACGCGTGTTATAACTCGGATGTCAATTAAATGTAGCTTCAACATTTTGACGGAAAGAATATTTTTTCAGGAGAAAATAACGAGAAAATAATAATCCTCTAAATAAGGCAGTATAATGTTCCACGAGTGCAGTAGGATAAGAATAGGAAATCGGTGTGCGTAGAGCTTGTCCAATTAGAATTGCACGCTCCACGGAAGTCGTGAACATGAAACGTGTGACGCGTGCTGACAGTCACACAAAACTAATCCCGCCAATAACTGTCACTGCCAAGCGCATTTCCGAAACCAGTTCGTCAGCAGATTTGCGTTTCTTCCAGCAACGCCTGCATGGTGTGCACGGTCCCTTGATGGTTAACCGATGAAACTTTGTATCTCGACGATGTGTGTGTGTGTGGTGTGTGTGTGTGTGTGTGTGTGTGTGTGTGTGTGTGTGTGTGTGTGTGTGTGTGTGTGTGTGTGTGTGTGTGTGTGTGTGTGTGTGTGTGTGTGTGTGTGTGTGTGTGTGTGTGTGTGT
>NW_014577071.1:1070342-1073222 GCF_000485595.1 Priapulus caudatus
GTGTGTGTGTGTGTGTGTGTGTGTGTGTGTGTGTGTGTGTATGTGTATGTGTGGGTGTGCGTGCGCGCGCGCGGGCGTGCGTGTGTGTGTGTGCGTGTGTGTGCGTGCATTCATGCGTGCGTGCGTACGTGTGTGTGTGTATGTGTGTGCGCACGTGCGTGCGTGCGTGCGTGCGTGTGCGTATGTGTGTGCGTGCGTACGTGCGTGCGCGCGTGCGTGTGCGTGTCAGCATGCGCGCGCATGTGTGCGCGCGTGATATGGCGTAACTTAACCAATATAACCACTGATTCCTCAGCACCATGCATGGGTTGGGATGATCATTATTTCTAGCGCCGTACACTAACTCTCCGTCTCACTAACAGCGTGTCATACCGAGCTTGCACCTGCCGCAGCAGCGCCACAAACAGCACCACACGTGCTTGGATGCGCGCGTGCGTGTGATATACGGTATAGGGGTACAGGCACGTGGCTGGATCGTGATAGCATCCTGTGGCTCATCAGCCCGTTGTCAGAAACAAAAGCAAAGTCTTAACACTAACATTTTCTCGTAGACCATCGACAGCTCTTTGTTTCGTATTGTTATGAGAAAATCTGCTACGATTTTACTTTCAGGTAACTTCGCAGCGTTTCTGTCGACGGTCTAAGAGAAAAAGTTAATGTTAAGACTAATGTTAAGACTAATTTTGTTTCTGACAACGGGCCCGGAGCTCGTAACCCGCTCGCTGATTGTTTCCAATGAGAGAAGCATCGCGCTGCGTGACGTCACGCCGTCACGAGACTTCGTGAGCGGCCGTCGCGGATTTAATGCGGTTCGTGAGATTAGCAATCCTCTGTACCCCTATACCGTATATCACACGCACGCGCGCATCCAAGCACGTGCCTGTACCCCTATACCGTATATCACACTCACGCGCGCATCCAAGCACGTGTCTGTACCCCTATACCGTATATCACACGCACGCGCGCATCCAAGCACGTGCCTGTACCCCTATACCGTATATCACAAGCACGCGCACATCCAAGCACGTGTCGGTACCCCTATACCGTATATCCCATGCACGCGCACATCCAAGCACGTGCCTATACTGTCGCTGCCTTTGTCGGTGTCGACTTTGATGTCCCTGGAAACACGTCTGCGCATCCGTTACAAGTCCTTGACTAAGCGATCGCTCAGCTATGTTCACCTGCTGCGTGCGGTCCTGCTGAGATAACGGAAGCTAACTAGTATCTTGATCATATTTGTGATTAATGCGCCCGTGATTAATAGGAAGGGGAAGCAGGCGGAAGCTCCATCTAGGACTGCATCGTGATATACGTCCTGCCTATACGTGCTGATAGTTACGTTACTTTCAATTTATACTAACTTTCATCGTGATATAACTTTTTTGCGGTGTTGTAATCGCTTTGTAAGCTTACGTTGCTTCGAGGATTAATGAATCCTCGTTTATGCGAGGATTAATGAAATCGCGTCAGATAACGCCTAGATAACCTTGAATAGCAAAAAACACCGAGTTTTGAGGGTGACTTGACGAAAAAAAAGAAAACGAAAACCATAGTAATCCCGCATAGCAAAACTAACTAATCCAAATAGTCGTCTCTGATTGGCTGACGTTATGTGCAAAAAATGCTGAACACGTTTTTATCGGTATAGCGAGACTTTAAGCAATATCAGTGTGCTTTAAAACCAGATAATTGCACAAAATTGCCATGGTCAGTGTAAATTTACCTGCTTATGAATGCCAGCCGAGAAGGAACCGAGTACATCCCTCCTTATGTATGATGTATCTCCTCCTTATAGAATTTGCTTGTGGATTGTATGTGGACCGCTCTGGCACATGTTGACATAATTATACCTATACGGCATCGTTCTACGCCTACTGCCAGAAGCCTGTATTAGCAAACCCGAGAACAGTACAATAAAGCTAGTTTACGCGTAAAATATCACGAAACGTGTCCACGATTGGAAAAAAAATGTAAACGAATGTTGTTTTCTGATCGGAATAGAACTATATCAGGCGTGTTAGTCGTGTTGTATATTAGATCAAAATTGATGCTAACACATATCGAACGACGTTGACAACAAAGCATGAGGAGCGTACCGGTGGGGATTTACGCGCGAACGAGTACGTAATTGATGTAACATCTTCATCGTGTGTTAGCGGAATGTTTGCTAGCTAGCAGACGAGACTTGTGTACTAAAGCTGCGAGACACGGCCACCTGAATGCCGTGACGGCCCTGACACGAGTCGAGTTTGTACACGTTCCGGCAATCGGCTTCATTTCCGTCAGGTTCTAACAGGACGGCTGTCAGCATCGCCGGTTCAGAAAAAAAAGCGTTTTCGCGTTAAACAATTTCGCCGATTCACGATGGACTGGCAAGCTTTCGCCAATGATTTAGGGCGCAAGGGGTGATGTCAACTTCGCATGCCAATAACGCTCAATAAATCGTGTTGGGTTTGTATAATCCGGAGCAATGGCAATATTTAGAAAAGATGTCACTGGCGGTTTCAAAAAGCTATAGTAATCCTTGTAAGCGTGTGTTCGCATCTTCATCCACTCAATTTTGATGTGGTTATTTTTTTTAAATTGTCCGCTAATTATTGCCGTGATTAATTGCCTTAATGATATAAAAAAGTAATTAACGTTGTCAATACTAGTGAAATATTTATGCAAAATTGTCAATTATTACTAGTGAAATATTTATCCAAAATTCGCATAATTAACAATACCAATATCGCATAATTAAGACGATAATAATCATTGTAATGATATCATATGAAATCAAACCTCTTAAAAGAATAATCAACTCTCTCTCTCTCTCTCTCTCTCTCTCTCTTTCTCTCTCTCTCTCTCTCTCTCTCTCTCTCTCTCTACTCTCTC
>NW_014577071.1:1073593-1091481 GCF_000485595.1 Priapulus caudatus
CTCTCTCTCTCTCTCTCTCTCCCTCTCTCTCTCTCTAGACAGCTTTTTCCCACTTCCGTCCATCTTGCCTTGCTCTATAATATGCTCTGCTCTCTCTAAATAGCTGTTCTTATGAGGGGCGTAATGCTACAGCCAGAGAACACATGCAGGCACTTGGAACGTCTCAATAAAAATAAATAATGGTAAATAAACACAAAATGTCTTTATTACGAGTCTCTCTTATTCATGTTGTTTGTGCACAGGGTGGGCGTGCGGTGTACTTGTGTGTTGCAGATGAGCATTTGACCGGCATTTACAGAGCTCTTATTCATGTTGCTTGTGCACAGGGCAGGCGTGCGGTGTACTTGTGTGTTGCAGATGAGCATTTGACCGGCATTTACAGGTGATTATAGGCGAAATAGAGTAGAGAAACATGGTAGACATGGAGACTTTGGTAGTGAATACATTTCGTGTTTATTTACTTTCATTCTTTTTTTATTGAGACTTTCCAAGTGCCTGTGAGCCAGAGACCCGCCTGACTACGTTAGCCATGTCTCCGCAGCGTCTGTGGCAACACATATACAGCTAGGCCGAGCTTTGCAAGCAGTCGCAAACGAACTCTAACGAAGTTGTAAATCTTCCGTGCCAACACGCTAATGAAATCAATGCGGCCATGTTTGCACGCGGGTCACGATCTTTAGACGCGAATGCGCACGCGCAACCGTTTACAACCCGACCAGCAAAGCTTCAATGCATAATATGATTCCCCGGAAATGGCCAATGACGTTCGTTTACTTGGCACGTTCTTCTCGCGAGTTTATTATCATGTTCTGAAATTTAGTTGCTAGCTGCGCGTGAATCTAAGCCTGATTAGCCATGATCGATGGCTTGTCATCGCGACTGACACCTACAAACTACCAATTATCCAGAGAGACATAATACAGGATTGCGTGGCACAGCTTTGCTGTTGATCCTGAGCGCTGCGCGCGGATGAGACGCGCAGTTCCGCGGGATATGCGCACGCGACCGCAGGGATGTTCAAGTATGAAGCGCTGTCCGCAGTGGAGACGTGCGCCAAATTCTACAAGATCTAGGCGCACGTCTCCACAGCGGTCAGCGGATGGTCTGTAGTTTTAGAAGATAACAATGAAGACTTTGTTCTAAATATGAACTATCGGCGGCTAAATAAGAGCAATATACACACCTTTAAATTTCTTGACTAGTCAGTCAAAGGGCTTGTTGGGGGTCCATTATGCAGAGCTTCCAATTGAAATGGCCCATAAAATTGTTAAGTAGAATTGTGTTTTTCGGAACCCCAAAGAAAATCTCCCTCTTACAGGGGGAAATCACGCTAACCCTCCCTGATCAATCACGCATTCAGGCGTAAACAATAACAGAGATGAAATTGTGTTGAGTTTGTGGCTCTTGACGCACGTGCATTGACGTACAAGACTGTTGAAAGCACATGCACTTGGAACGTCTCAATAAAAATAAATATTCACACAAATTTTCACAATGATCGACCGCCTGTGTGCCAAATAGGTGAACGTATGTGAAACATAAACGGTTAGTACTTACTGTGACATATCCGTGACTAACTGACACCACTAAATTGGTAAAATGTTTCATGCACCTTAAAAAATGTGAGAAATTACGAGGTTATCATCGCAAAACTTCCGAACACCGTACGTCACAAAGCTATATGTAAACAAACAGGCGTGTTGCGAGGTGCCTGCCTCCATTATCCATTTAGAGACCCGCTAAGCCAAGCATAAAGCGCGCGGGCAAGACGTCACACACACAGCTACGTTCACTGGCCAAAACAATCGAGTAGCGCGGTTAGGGATTTTCGGAATTATTTAATTTGAAGAAAAACTTAAATGTTCAATGAATGACGCACTCGTTCACTTCCGAAAGCGAATGAAAATGCCGAAAATGTTCCACTTCAATGCGAAATGCATCGGCCGGGCATTTCATTATTTAGAAAAAGTAAATAGGCTGGCGAAAAACAGTAGGTTCAGTAACTGGTCACGTCGGTGACGCCCCCTTCATGTCCATCAACGAAGAAGGCGGGACTTATTCTGATTACGGAGATGCGAAAATGCAACAGAAGGACGTAGCGCAGTGAACTAAACAGCGTGTTATTTTCGTATTTGTGGCAAACTCTATCGTAGGAAACCGTTCTAACATAGCA
This sequence comes from Priapulus caudatus, assembly GCF_000485595.1. Classification (NCBI taxonomy): domain Eukaryota; kingdom Metazoa; phylum Priapulida; class Priapulimorpha; order Priapulimorphida; family Priapulidae; genus Priapulus; species Priapulus caudatus. The sequence goes on from NW_014577071.1 coordinate 1,075,767, forward strand.
GAATGCCCTAGTTCCTGAGATCGGTAATTAGGTGGTCAAATGGGTCCCCATCTTTAAAAATATCAGAGTCTGGTGCGGCGTAGGCTGTGATTGGAATACACAAAGTGTCATGATCCTCGACGCGCCTCGGCATCATGGCCGCATCACGTCCAGACACGCACCCCCGATCTCCCTCTCTCAGTATGTGAGGCGTATATATGGAGATGAAAATGTCGACAGTATAGAGTTTTTCACCGTTTTTCATTCTTCAGACGCGAGAATTTAAGCCGCTTGGAAGAGATTTAGCTTCCTTTTTCCGCAACGCGGCATATATCACAACGTAGATGGAAAAAAATAAAAAATATCCTATTTTCTGTACATTTATAACGGTACGAATATATCTACCAACAATACGTATATGACGAATTTCGTGTGAATGAACATGTTCGTAATCCTGGCTCGCAGCTGCATGCGTTGCCTGCTTGAGTTTATTTAGAGATCAACTCCACCGCGCTATACTACGGTCATTAGGTAGGATACTACACAGGTTCATTAACAGGTGCGCCAGGTCACGTCTTTCTCATGCTATGTGTGGTGCACATTCGTGGAAACGCCATATAGCTCACTCACCATACTGCGCCACAGCAGATTTCATATCCAGGAATCAGTTCAATCTATGCAATCATATAGCATGACCATATTATCTTGATCATATCACGTCAAGGTATGTGCGTTACGAATTGAGGACCACGACGATGTGTGCCCGGCCGCGTATGTGCGCGTTGGATGAGTATTGCTATCATAGCCCTGTTGACCAAATCGGACCGGATTTTGGCCCAGCATATGTAAGTAGGTAAGTGAGTGGGTGAGTGAGTGAGTGAGAGAGAGTGAGTGAGTGAGTGAGTGAGTGAGTGAGTGAGTGAGTGAGTGAGTGAGTGAGTGAGTGAGTGAGTGAGAGTGAGTGAGTGAGTGAGTGAGAGTGAGTGAGAGTGAGTGAGTGAGTGAGTGAGTGAGTAAGCGTTATAGAGCTTGCATCGCCTTGCACGCGCACCGTACCGCCTGGCACTTTTTCGCGATGGCTAGCTCCACGAATGCACCGCGAGTATTTAGCAGTGATATATATCATCCCGCTCCGTCTGTGGAACACCTCTATAATTCCCACCGCCCACCGCCCGTTGATGTGCATATAAATCATCGATATCGGACGCAATGCATGTACGTATATTTCCTAAAGGTTGCGTTCTCTTGGCGGGAGAAAGAGTGCCGCACGTAGTCCCAGAGGCGAGTGGGTTGGGAATAATGGCAGTACGGTTGCTGGGCATTGACTACACCCACCGAGCGCTTGCATTTACAAATTAGTTTCCTCCCGATTGCGCGCATGCGCAGCAGCTGCTCTTCCTTCCAGCATCACAGAGTGTCGGCCTCGTGTTTCGGGCAGGCAGTGGCGGTTACATGCATAGATGAAGGTAATGACTTCGCACTTTCTGTTCACGGCGTAAGGGCTGCATCGCTAACGTCGTTCGGCTGAACAGAATTGTCTTCGTTGGATTCGCGCAGCTATCATTGGACACCGATTGCCAATATATTCTCGAAAAGAAGAAAATAATGCTAATCAAATGTACTTTCCCGCGATTCAGAATGCATAATGCAATTAGTTTTCAAATATTGTCTTATTTGTCGAGCGCTTGTCGTTGTCTAATCTTTTAACTAACTAACGTGTGCATTACATTGAGATGCATTCGTGAAATTAATTTCTCGCATGAATTATTAATTCTCGCAGCATGTAAGTTACCTGTCAGACTAGAAATTGCGCGACGTGTGTATATTGGTATGAAATTGTAAATCTCATCAACATCATGCGAGAGACAGCGTCCTAGATTATTAGATTAGCCTACACACGACACGCCTATGATATATATAAGTCGTGAAATCCACACGCGAGTGATATATGAACACAGGTGATAACCACACTGTTCACATACAACCACCTATACACCCATCTACACCATACAACCTCGGAGGCTCTTTGGTAACCAGGTGAGATTCCTGTATTTTACATATTGAGACGAAATATATATATATTACATGATATTATATTTGCAGTTATTTACACCCATCTACACCATACAACCTCGGAGGCTCTTTGGTAACCAGGTGAGATTCCTGTATTTTACATATTGAGACGATATATATATATATTACATGATAAATCGATATAAATGTGTGGGTTCGCGTACATGTGTGCGTGCATGCGTGCATGTGCGCATGTGTGTGAGCGCGTGCTTGTAGCGTGCTAGGTGTGACACGTTCGGTAGATACAACATTTAATCTATTTCCACTACCCTTGAAATTCATGCTCAACTCAAAGAAGAGAAATATGCACATGCGGATTCAGTGAGCCATCGTTCCATATATTAATTCCATCGAAAACTGATTATCCGAGTCATTTTGAATTTATATTCGCAGCCAGACTATGAAATCCTTCCAGTTTTACAAGCGATCGACGTTTGGTTTCAAAACATAATTAACTTACTATAATATTTTATTTTTGTGAAATTTTGCCGTGTTCGCGAAATGTAATCAACATTTCTGGTGCAGGCTGTTTGATTTGTGCCCGTAAATTTTCTACGCGTAATCTAAATGGCTTTTCACGTGGAAATTAGCGGACACTACTGGATGTATAACCATCGTTTAATACCCACAGTGCTGGCCGACGATTGAGTAACGGCATTGAACGGCAGTCGAGGACATTGCAATTCCATGATAGTTCCGACGGCAGCGTAACTGCCACGACGCGTTGTCTTCAAATAAAGTAACGTAGACATGAAATCGATTAGCGTTTATTCGTGGATAAATGGATCATATCTACATTGTTTCACTCTTGGTTAGTTTAGCCGGACCCACGTGAAATGTGTCGAACGTGCATCAAGCATCTAGTCCAGCAGATAAAATGAATCTTTTAGGAGAATCTGTCAAATTGTGAGACAGGCACCAAATTGCTGGACTAATCACCCAGCGACGAGCAACGATGTAATAAAGTCAGTACTGCATGTCACATTTTTGTCTCTCTGTAGACTGTACTCACAGAGCAATGTACCCCGCAATGAAAAATGATTAAACAGGAGATAAACGCGTTCCATCTACAATTAGTGTTAGCCGGTTGGTGTTGCGTCATGTCGAGTGGAACAATACGAAACAAATGAAATGGTATGAGTTTAATTATATGCTTTCCTCCAATCTCGTATGCTTTATATTTATTGCATGCGCTTGGCAATAAACTGCTGCGTCTGGTAGCTAGGTTATGCTGATTTCTATTTATGCAATTTCACTGTCTTTGCGCTTATTTGATTAGCAACAAGGTAGTGTCATATGATAAAACAGATTATTAATACTAACTTTTTTCACGAAAACTTACGAAAGTATTATTGTGAGACTGCTTGCAGCGGGAGTATGTTACGGCTAAGAAAGCTTTTGTTACATCGTAATTTAAACTCTAACATATGGCAGATTAGCTATAAATGGCGAATGTTTATAAAAGTAAACGCGTTAGAAATATTTCCCAATAGACCTGCTATAAATCTAAAGCCTGACATGTCGATTTCTAGCAAAATATATACCATTAGCGTAAAAAGCCATCAGACAATATGGGAGATTAAAAAAAACATCTTTGCTAAATTTGATCCTAAAAACGTGGTGCCAACCTGTTATTTCTAAAAACCTTAGAGATTTGAGAGAGATTTTAGAAATTTGCGTGCATGCACGATTTCGTGCGCGGGTTATTGACGTTCCTGCCACCGAGCAAGCGTGCACAGCACAACTTAAATTTCAATCTACACATGCACTAGCTGGTGAGAAAATGCAATAGAATAATTTCGTCGGGCAGACAACGGACTTCTACCGCATCAAGGATGTGACACAATGAATACACACGCACACGCGCTCGCACACACACGCATGCACGCACACACGCTCGCACACACACACGCATACGCACACACGCACGCACGCACGCACGCACATGCGCTTGCTACGGGAGAATCAATGAAACACTAACAACATCGGCTCTGTATTCGCTGAATATGACCCCTGTCGGTCCTTGCTAAGTTTAAGCGATAGCGAAAACATCTCTCTATAACCTGCTACAGTACGCAGCACGAGGTTTTACATATATATATATAATGTGTCTCTGTGCACAGCTCAATTGTGATACATGTAAGGATATATATATCTATTGTAATTTTAATAACATACGGTATAATAATTAGGTAAAACGGCTTTCTATCGCTAATCTAATAATATAACCATTCATTACCAAAAAAATAATTAAAAGAAGCCAGTTGGCAAAAAGAGCGCGAAAACTTTTCGATAAATTTCAGAAGGCTGGGGCATCGTAAGATCACCGCTATCGGCGTTGCGTCGACTCAGCCTAGAATATTGTTGATCCATTGTTGTTGCTATGTTGATTGATGATGTCGTCTGCATAACAATCAGGCATCACGCGACGGGAAAGACGATCAGTTACATCGGCACAATATAAATACAGGTCTCAAGTGATAGCGGCTATAGACCTGTCGACGTACGCGAGCAGCTTTTAGCAAATGAGTTTACTGAATAGTGTCACCGGGGTAGGGGTGTTCATTCATTATTTTAATTAGTGTGCGCGTCGAAATTAGAATATTATATTGATAATTAGCAGGAAACAATGTAGACACTGAATTCCGGCAACTATTTTGCATCCTATGCGAAAATATTTAATATGCATCAGCGGTTTCATGCCCGAATTAATTAGGCGGATAGCACCGCCTCCGAGCAAACATATGCAAATTAGTTCATACTACCTCTTGTTTCAAATCCCCTGTAACCTTTCTGGATCGATATTAATTATTAATTAAAAGGAAAATCTATGCGAGAAAGGTTTTTCCAATATCGAGTAACATCCGCTGTTTGATAGAGTTCCTGTGTTGAGTAAAATGGCTTCATCACTTTTTTCTCCGGCTGTGTTATTTTCCACCGGCTATACGCTTATAGAGTTATAGAGTATTGACGTTGCTGATGTGAAAGCCACGAGCGTTGCTTCTGGATGTATATCTATCGTTTAACACAGACAGTGCTGGCCGACGATTGGAGTAACGCTATTAAACTTCAAGCCGGCATTGAACGGCAGTCGAGGTTACTGCAATTCTATGATAGTTCCGACGGCAGCGTAACTGCCACGGCGCGTTGTCGTCAACTAAAATAACGTAGACATGAAATCGATTACCGTTTATTCGTGGATAAATGGATCATATCTACATTGTTTCACTCTTGGTTAGTCCAGGACCCACGTAAAATGTGGCAAACGCAGAACAAACATCACCCAGAGACGAGCTAATTATATGTAATTATTATTGGCTTATAGATTTGATCTCTCTTCTTCTTGGATATGCTATCTTATTCCTTCGTGTAAGAATTACCCATAGGGTCCTGCGAAATATTTTGGTGGCTATCAAGACGAACAGAATCATTAGATGGCTTGGGCACGTCTTTTGTGTCGATGTCTCAAAAAGTATAACAACGGTAACTATTGGCGTATTACCAACAGTAAAATGCAAACGCAGGTGAAAACAATCAGACCTTGGCCAGGGACAGTGGTCATGGGGCTAAAAGAGATTGGTTTTTTGATGGGGAAACAATGCAGGAATCTTTTTGTCTGACGGAGCTTTCCTGCCTTTCCATCGACCGGCAACCGTCATAACACAAATGGAGTAATATATGCGAGCTGGTACAAAAATAGCATACAAAAATTCTCCCTGTCAGAAGCAGTAATCACTACATCAACAGCAGTCCGATGTTGTAAAGAGCTAATAATTTATTTTTATACCCAACGAGTACAGTCACGCGTTCACCAAATTTCTCGCCATCTTTACAATTCTTAATTACCCAGAGCAACAACGGATTCCACCCGAAGTGCATGGCAGCAAAACCTCAGTCTGAATTGTGTAAACGAATTAGCACTAGCATCGCAACAATCCTAGATTTTGCGGCGGGCAATTACGATAAACGTTTGATAACGTTGCAATTAAATTAAAGCTGCCTCGAGCACGTTTAAATTAGAACATTTAAACTAAATCTGTTATTTTTTATATAAAATAAACTCTTTCAACAGATCGACACGTCCAGCTGTTGCTGAGAGAGGCAAACTTCACCGCCGGTAGATTGTTTAATTAATTGCATTATCGTACATAAACTATATACATCAAAGCACACATTTCGATTAAACATTGTAAAACCGGCAAAGTAAATGCCAATGTTCTCAATTTCCGTGTGTACTCTGCTAGCTCTTGGTTGTTTGTTCGCTTAGTTGGTTCGTTGTTTTATAGCCCTACTTGGTAGCAAGCCACTACCTTGCCCGCCCCCATCCCCATATGACATTTTCAGCTATTCCTGTGTCTTTTCCCTAGTCCGTCGCAAGATTTGCCCAACTAAACACCTCGAAAACAAGACAAAATAAAAACGAAAACCATGAAACCAAAATTACAAAATCGCGTTAGACAATTTCTGTGCGATAAATGAAATAAGCAATTTTTCCCTACAGATAAATGTCGCTACGACACACGCGCAGCAAAGTTGCCGACGTGCGTAACTGCTAGCCAGCGAGTCACACCGACCGCCCCTCGATTTCACTAACCCATCATGATCAATTCGGCCTAGAGATGACCCCCGATTCCCCCTAGCCATTTGCGCTGTTTTAAAAACCTGCCAAAACAATATCCGCTGCTCGTACAGGCCTTATTAGCCCAGCGGTCTCCACGCAATCGCTCATTAGGAGGCTAGAAATTGCATGCACCACGCTGTCTCGCAACAACGTCATGAAAGCTAAAGAAAACCCTTGTTGAAGCTTTTTATACGTGGAAACAGATGAACAAGAAAGAGCATGTGTGGCTATCTCCTTGGCCCTATATATAGTATATATATATATATATATATATCTATATATATATATATATATTCATATTATATATATATATATATATATATATATATATATATAAAAATATATTCACATATACATATATATTTATATATGTATATTTAATATATTCGTTAAATGCAATACTGTAAATTAAAACTATGCATATAAATAAACGAATGATAACCAATGCCCAAGGTTAAGATTATAGTACGAAATATATAAACGTTGATAACGTTTAACAGCTAGGTACGTCATACTACAAATTAACACAAATTAACATCAACAAATTAACACACCGTAAATATCAAGAGTGGCTTTCATCGAAATTCCACGATTTAGATGGAGGAGTAGGAAGCCATAGAGATGACACCTCCCAGTACAGGCTGCGAGACTCTACCAGCTTGAAGAGGAGCACCACAGCAGTCACTTTGAATATTGTCTCTCCAAAGAGGATGACCTAGTAAAAGCGCGAGTATGAGATGGCGAGGCACCCCACCCACAAACATTTCTGCACACACAACACCACTCATGATCACTTGATCCTTACTTATCGTTTCCTAATGACTACGCGTTGCTTGTTTATAGCATTTTGAAAATTGTGTGATATATATATATATAGAACTATACTTTCTGATAATTAATGAAAGGGTCAATGACACCTGTAGCTCACCAAAAAAGACACAAATGAGTGAGTGAGAAGAAGTCAGTTTTAATTGAGCAACCATTCAACGTACATTATAGAAACGAAGAGTATATATGGGAGAACTCCCATTATATACTCTTGATATATATGTGTAATTTTTTATGTGAAAATAATAAATAATATTATATATAAATTATAAATAATTTATAAACCAAATGAATCCCAATTTGTGACGGTAGAGTGGTGCTATACCCGCTTTATGTTTCTTAGCATAAATCATATATCATAATAATAATATAATAATAATATAGTAAATCATAATATGTTCATAGCAGGAATTTTGCATTGAAGATATTGTCAATGAAATCTTGTAAAACGAACAGACGAGTGTGACACCACAGACTGTTTGTTATCTGCGTGTCTATATAATATGCTATAATAATTCCATACCCTACCTAATTTGCATAATTTTTTTAAATATCAAAACCCTAGCCCTTATCATTCACATACCAAAAATGAGCAAAAATCCGTTGAACCTGAACTGACTAATGGCAATCCCATTTTTGCCAAAAAATTGCCGGTGGCTCGAAAGTACGTCGACTGGCGTGCTCCAAAATAGGACGTTTAATGGGAGCATAGCAGTACAACTATACCCAATTTCAAACATGTGGTCAAACTGTTCCTGAGTTATCGTTGACCATGCGCAAATGTTTAACGGACGAACGGACGCACGCACGGCACGCACGGGCGGACGTATAACGACAACGACCCATGGCAATAGCTCAGCTTGACGATGTCAAGGTGAGCTAAAAATTGGTGTAAACCTGTAGGATTTTATAAATCTAGTCTTCCTTTTCAAGCTCACTTACTTATATTACAGGACTTGCTTTTACTGTACTTACCCTTAGCCACAGGTGAGGGGAGACCAAACAGGAAAGCGCCCACAAAATTGGGTAGCTCAAAAACCACATCAAACAGACCTGTAATACCAGAATTTTAATGAATTTCCTTACTCTTTTAGGGTTCACAGTTTACTACTAAATTTTACAGGTAATATCAACAGAGACACCAAGCTATTTGGCAAATTGCCCCCCAAATTAATTACTCAACTAAATTGATTGGTAACTTTTGCATAGTTCTTTTGCTTGGTTATCGCTATTATATCGACAATGTTACGAACTATGCCCGTGTGTCTGTTACAGTTCAGAATGACTCTTTTGGATAAAACGTAATTTCAGACAGCCAAAGGCCAGATAATCATCACTCTACTGTGTTAATTCAGTTCTGTGTTTAGAAGGGCAGGATAACTCTAAGTAAAAGGTTTTTTTGTAATGGAAACAGTGTCGGATATCTGCTTTACCTGATATGGACACAATGACCTCTGCTGTTTAAAAGCCCTTCCCTCAGTTAATTTTAATCTGATATACATACACGTGCAAGAAAACAGCATCAACCCTACAGGGACATGCACAAGAACTGGCATCTCTCACTATTTACGATCCTTATTGCGAATTAACAGCACATGATATCTATAAAATCCCACTCACCTTAGTAAAACTCCTATAGAAGTCCTTCTTCAACACGCTTCTTTCTCTGCTCAATAGGTTATTGACGTTTGCCACGAGCACAGAAGCCATACCCAGGTTCAATATCACTTGTAAAAGTCCTGCGTCACTGCGGTAACCGAGGTATCCAGTGTACTTTCCGCTCAGTAGCTGGGTCCACGCAAACAACAACATCTACAAAGTGGTGAAATGAGCAATTTACAAAAACTGCTATCTGTTTTGAATATGACCGTGCAAAATAACTTCAGTTTCGTCTCTGATATATTCAGAATCTTTCATCATAAGACGATTTTTATATCTATACATCACACATATACCTAAAATGCACTCATGGAGTTGTGCACTTATCAAGTTAAGCGCCATGTTATACTTAGTGATGTCATACACAGGCACTCAGAGAGTAATAGCACACAAATACATCGAAATTAATATTTATTTATTAATGCCAAACGAAGGTCGCTTCCAGACGTCTACAGCTATAATTCCTCAAACCTTTCAACATTCAGTTCAGTGACACGCTAAGTCAAGTAATTAATTATTACTCAAACACATTTAATTGTACGACCATGAAAAGACTAAATGCATCCTATACGATCACCACTGAAACACTAGGGCTGTGCGCGACAGGCCGTCTACTTAAACTTGCGCCATTACGTGCACGAATAGACATGATTACCTGCACGATTAGCAGACCCGTGAATGCCCTGAAGGGTGGGATGAGCGTCGCCTGGCTAATGTGTGGCCACGTGCCTGCCAGCATCCATCCGAGGGAGATGTATAACATCACGTAGCCCATCACCGCTTGTGAAACCATGTCGCAAACTGCAAAGACACATTGCTACAAGTAACCGCCCAGCACACAGTACACACGGAATATGAAAGCAGTAGTGCTAAGAGCTCTCCATATAATCGCCCGACTGAATGCCCTCTTTAAGGTCAGAGTGAATGAGCTCGCCTAGAGGTAACCTGTACTCAAGTTGTTTGAACAAGATCGGTTGTAATATGAAACCCTTAATTTGGGCAGCCATCATTACAGCGAACATATCCTTTGTTTATTACTAAACCATGCTAACCGAGTTACGAGCAAAGATAAATTGTCTGCAATTTCACTTCGATTGATAATAAGAGCAAGGAAGCCACTCACGTAAAGAGAATGTTTCGATGGAGGGAAGGCCTTCTCCGTTTGAAGCAAATCTATTAACAGAAATACCGCAATAACAAACACGATTATCTCAAACTAATCCAAAGATGACGATCACTGGACAAGGGCATGCACTACACTCCTTGTGCTTAACACAGCATTTCAGTAGCTACGAATCCAAGCCCCAAGTACGTCATATACTGTTACACTAGAATAAAAATCCATACCAAAACAAATGCAGGCAATGCAGACAAGCCATTCGGTATCTTTCCTATACCCCAGCAATATGAAAACGAGGACATAGTAGTTGTTTTTGTTAAAAATTCCGTGGCAGTACCCACACAATTACTTGGCAACACCGCCAAAGTATACAAATGACAGTATTAACGATTTTATGCACAGACAATGTGAACGTCGAATTCTGCCAATACCAACACACCCAACACTAATTGTGTTTTTTTCCAATTATTTTTTTACACATCTCATTAGATATGCTAAGTTTTAATTGCAATGATTACTCAACAACTGATGATTATGGTAGGAGACATTAATTAAGTTATAATTTACTCATAAACAATGCCCATCCCCATATCGTTGTCAAAATTCAAAGGAGTAGTATAGTATGGTAGCAATTGGACATACTTTTATGCATTACCAACTGAAAATATTGTTCGCTTGTCGTTAGTAACGAACATTTTGTTGTAATGCAACTAACAGGCATGCAGTAACGCGAGACATTTACACCCATACCTTGTAAGATGAGTTGCCATGAAGAATGCTGATAGGCATGTGCCCAACACACAGATGGATAGTGCTTGGAAGACTGCATGCATTGGTGTTCCCCTTATCACTGCCTCATAGACTTGTGGTGCGTAGATACACATGAGGATGAACGTTAACAATACTAGGATGCCATAGAATGTAAGCAGCCCTAAAACAGAACAACCACTCAACCTATAATTTAAGATATTAAAGTGTCTTTCCATTTTCCCTTCTTCTCTTCCTTCACATTCGATTCTCTATTTCAGGCTAGTATAATACTGAACATCAACAGCCAAGGTATACACACCATCACCTTGCACAGACTTCTGTTAACAATACGACAATGAAAACAGAAACATATTACATTACCCTGACCATGAAATAGCAAAGGTGAATAATGACAGGGGCGTGAATAACGACAGCGGTGAATTCCGTCATTATTTACCCCCTGGAACTATAGTCAACTCGCGAGAACACCTACCCCTCTGTTCGACGCTGAAGTGGTTGGTGGCATTTCCGACGACGTCCGGGTTCATGAGTAGCAGCGTATACTCCATGTAATTCGGCGTCAGCATCACCGTCATCGTGCAGGTGTAGATGTCCGCGTAAACCACGTGCCAGGTCATCGGTGCGCCTCCCGGCGGCATTACCTGCACTCTGCTACTGGCGCTGACTCGATCTCAAAGAAAGTAATAAACGCTATGCAAAATTGTCGCTTCATAATATGGGTTTTTTTAATTTATAGGTAGAAAGAAAACTTTTTTTCAAAGAGAGGCTGTTATGCAGGAAGGTTTTTGGATTATGTGATGGCTATGTACGACACGGAAATACCATTGAACTGTTTGAAAAATCATTTCTGTAGGGGATCACAAATTGAAACTCGATAGTTGAAGATTCTCAATGTAAATTTAAACTTGAATCTCAAAAGAATTTAGGCTCCTACATTTGCGGTAACTACTGATCATTGTCATTATTTCAAAAAAAACATTAATTTATAGGAAATACTTCACACCTTTACATCAGTTAATTTACATGTGGTTATATTTGTACATACGCACACTCAAACATGCATGGGACACACTTTCATGTCATCATGTTTTTTAAGAGAATTTTTTTTACAATTTTGTAATACTCACGGTGAAAATTTGCTAGATGTATCTTGGCTGTGCAATTTACATGTGACAAACTTTGGGCCTCTTTCCATCGAGGGGCATCATAAATAAAGAACCTTGCAGGAACATGTCCTGTTCCGTTTACTAGATACCTAACCTCACCACCATTACCTGCAAAATAATAATGTCAAAAACCATCAGGTAAATTTTGAATAACCAATTGTAACACATTAGATGCAGATTAGAAAACACAGCTGAACCTGTTCATATATGGTGACACTCAAGGGAAATCCCAATAGTGTCCTTCATATATAGACACGTATGTGTCCATTCCATACATATGGGTTTACTGTGAAACTTCCACTCAAGAAAAATGCCAAAAGTTTTCTTTATAGACATGTGTCCATTCTACTTCTATCCTTTCTGTCCATCCTGCATGTGTTGACAGAACAGTTGACAGTTGACCAGTTGACAGTGTTAGACATATTCCAATGGGTGGGACATATATATTAATCAATATTATAAGTAAACTTCAAAAACTGTTGACTTTTAACAAATGGTAATTTTAATAATATCATATGTATGTATATATATATATATATAGAGAGAGAGAGAGAGAGAGAGAGAGAGAGAGAGAGAGAGACAGAGAGAGAGAGAGAGAGAGAGAGAGAGAGAGAGAGAGAGAGAAACAAAGAGAGACCGACAGACAGAGAGAGATAGAGAAAGAGAGGATCCTCGAGGGAGAAATATTAATGAGAGACGCACATGTAATATTATGATGTATACCATGTACCGGTACACACACAGATGTATATACATCTGTATACCATCAGGAGGCTATCAATAGATATTGATAGACTCGATCCTGATGCCATGGGCTATACATGGCTACATATGCCTTGCCAGTGAGAGAAGGCATGTTACGTGTGTTGTGTTATGAAGTATGTCCTTGTAATAGTTACATAACACACTGGGAATAATAGACGCAGACATAAGGTAATATACAGAGACGATATCTGTTGTGCAACTTCCTTGCTTCCAGGTTTATTGGCGTGCCCCGCATCGTGCGCGTCACTCGTATCCATACGCGTCCAATATAGTTCCGCTACATGTGCGGCTGTTACCATTATACAACAACGTGAAGATATAGTTTATTTGCTACCGGTACTTGATACTGATAGTGATAGTGAATCCTCTAATAGTAATAGTAATAGATAGGGCCTACTTATATAAATCTTAAAAAGTTAAATAGGGTTGCACCACCATGTATACCATCAATACACTGAACAGTGCTGCCTGCTGGTGTCCTACGGCTATGCCATGGTGTACACTACCCCATTTCATATTCAAAATGAGTTTACCATGAAATGTGAACGATGCCACGTGCAAACCACGTGCTTTCCTAGCCTGGGCTGAATTAGTTGTGAAGCGAATAGTTTTTGACACGGTTTCTGATATACAAACATTAACAATAAAAAGAATAAGAACTCTGGATATGAAAACCATGTTCCCGCTTCATATCTTAAAACATAACATGTAAGAACTGGAATCCAGTCATTGCTGTCTAACTTTAACAGTTTTATCAAGAGACAAGAACGATTATCAAGATTTGCACACAAAAATATAAACTTGTGCGGGCGCAGACATGTTGAAGTTTCCAGGCCAGACATAAATCATCGATAAATAATGCTAAAAGTATCCGCAAGATGGGGTGTGAGGCATTGTTGTGCGTGCAGCTGTATTTCCTCAACAGTCAAGTTGTCACTTCGCCGATTGTGAACTTTAAAACGATGGCTGGGACTGTTAAAAAAGGTATAAACAAAGCCACAAATAGATAAGTTAGATTATATATGTTAAACTAACTGAATAGAATAACGATAACGATTAACGTATACTGCCGAACTTAGAGTACAAGTAGGCTGCATCACTCTCTAAAGCCTAGGACACGCTGTGCGATTTTCGGTTCAAAGATAGAGAACATGGGTCCCAATAAAACCAATGTCATTTTAATCAATATAAATATAATATTATATCAATATAATAAGTTAGGGTTATGGTTAGTGTTATTGTTAGGGTAAGGTTAGAATTAGGGTTAGGGTTAGGCACATTGATTTTATTGGGACCCATATTCTCTATCCTTGGGCCCGATTTTCTACGCTGGCCGCTTGCGATCGATAAATACGGTGCCGGGTCCGCGCGGTGTGTCCGGTCTCACGGCAGCGTATTTCGCATGCGATCCCATACGCCCGGCTGATCGCTCGCATTCAACATGTTGAATATTTCCGCCCGGTTTTTCATCGCTTGCATACAGCGCATGCGTTTGCACCAGCGCGCCCAACAATGAACAATCGCGTTCGAACGCGATTGTTTTTAGCAGCCAATCAAGTGTAGCAACGAAAGCTAGGAAAACCGTTGGATACGTGGTTGGACACCGTACAGTGTGTGCAGTTGTACGCGCAACTCGTACGGCGTTCTAAAATCGTGAGCGAAAATATACGCCGCCGGGCAGCGTACAGAATCGCTAGTGTGTCCTAGGCTTTAAGCCTAGGACACACTGCGATTTTCTACGCTGGCCGCTTGCGATCCGCCGATCGATAAATACGGTGCCGGGTTGAAAAACCGGGCGGAAATATTCAACATGTTGAATACGAGCGATGCGCCGGGCATATGCGATCGCGAGCGAAATACGCTGCCGTGAGACCGGACACACCGCGCGGACCCGGCACCGTACCCGGTATTTATCGATCGCAAGCGGCCAGCGTAGAAAATCGCGCAGTGTGTCCTAGGCTTAATTAACACTCAGTGCATGGATGATCATGATCACAGGTAGTCCACAAATGCAGACGTTATAGCTCCGCTTTGCTAATCTGAGGGTGCGGGTTTATCCATTACTGGGGTCTGCGTCGGCTCGGACTAGATCACAGGCACTTGGAACATCTCAATAAAAAAAATTAATGGTAAATAAACACGAAATGTACCAAAGTTTTAATGTTTCTCTACTCTATTTCGCCTATAATCACCTGTAAATGCCGGTCAAATGTTCATCTGCAACACACAAGTACACCGCATGCCCGCCCTAGCTGTGCTGCGTGCACAAACAACATGAATAAGAGAGCAGGTAGGAAAGCGTCATCGCGAAATTCGCTCGACGCTCGCTTCATTTCACATGATCACAGAACGAAAACACATCCAACAGCTTCCATCTTGGTATCTATGTGTACATAAATGTTCACTTGTTCGAATTATAACTCTGGCCTTTGTTCTTACGTACTCTCGCCAGAGATATCTCGTGAAATCCTGCAGGAAATGTTCTCTCCGTGAAAATGTAAAGCGGACGTATCATCCGAAAATCCCTAACGGCGCTACTTTCAATCGATCGCTGTAGTCGTGTGTGCGTGACGTCATTCCCGCGCGCATTGTGCTTGAGACGTTCCAAGTGCCTGTGATCATGATGGACATCTCTTGGCAAGAATCTTGCTTCGTTGTGATGATTTGACATGTGTAATTTTATATTGCAGTGTTTAAGCTAGACTGCCAAGTCCAAAACTATGCCTGGGGTAA
>NW_014577071.1:1092544-1097471 GCF_000485595.1 Priapulus caudatus
AGAGTGATGTTGCTAGATTAGTACATGCTGCCAATCAGAGTTTTACCATTGAAGACACGCAAAATTATGCTGAGGTAAATACCGTGATCCGCGTTATCACATCTAAGGGCGTGTTTGTTTGGTCGGATCCACTGGTTCGAACCATAACCCAAACAAACGCAAACTCACTTTCAACGATTTGCGTTTCGCTGTGACCTATCACGGGATGGTTCATAACAATGAACAAGCTGCATGGGATTGGCTGAGGCGTGGGCCGCCATATTAGATCCCATTCGAATCCACCTCGCTAGCAGGGTCGGGTTCGGTGGATCGAGATCCGTGGATCCGACCAAGTGGATCGAGATTCGTGGATCTGACCAAACAAACACGCCCTAAGGTCACACCTAAGTACCAATAAAGTTGGCGTGTGTAAATCATGTGGTTTTTTATTACTGCTTTAATTCTGATAGCAAATCTAAGGCAAAACCCTACACATAGGAGTGAATTGTAATCATGTGAATGTGAACGTAAAATGTATATTTTTTTCAGTCTATGCAGATAAAACAAAAAATTCATTGGTACCAATAATTTCACATAATCTAATGCTATACAAATTTTCACCCACAGCTTTGGATGGGTACTCATCAAAAGGGCCCATCTGTAATAGCAGGCACAGGAACAAGTCTTCAGGATTGGATCAGGGAGCATCCAGAGAGCTTAGGTGCTGGTGTAGCAAAGAAGTTTGGTGGAGAATTGCCCTTTCTCCTCAAAGTGCTATCCGTAAACATTTCTTTATCAATACAAGCTCACCCAAGTAAGGTACTTGAAACTAAATAATACAATGTGTGTATTTTTGTATATGGTTGTGCATGTGAGGAAATGTTTATATGTGTCTATGTATATAAATCATATTGGGCTATATCTGCATTTAGGATCATTTCACTGGGGCAAATTTACTTGTTTTTTTAATTCGTTTTTTTATCAGTAACTGAGCTTAAATGGGTTTCTTAGTAAGGCTAGTGATGTAATCTGTATATTTCCCTATTTATCTATCCAGCATTGATCCAATGTTTGTGATAGCTTGTACATCAGGCAACATGCTTGAATTTTACCACAGCACTGATAACATTAGACATGCTAGAATGTGCAGGTTAAATTGATTCATATATTTCAGGAACATGCAGAGGAGCTGCATAAGAATGATCCAAAGAACTACCCAGATGCTAACCACAAACCTGAGATGGCCATTGCGTTAACACCATTTGAAGGCATGTGTGGTTTTCGACCTGCCAGCGAAATTGCAAAGAATTTTAAAGGTAACCGTGTGACATATAGTGCATATGATGCTTATGTAGTTATAATAACACCTAATAGACTTCATTTGTAGGTTCCCACAAAGTTTGTAAACAATCATGTGCTTACTAATAGCAAATGTCCTGAATTGGTGAGCTAATTTCACTGCTACTAACTAAAAGAGTTTTTGCAAATATTTGTTGCTTTTGCAGATATCAGTGAACTGGCGGTTGTAAGTGGTAGTGACAATGTTGCAAGATTTTTGGAGGCAATTAAGCTAGGGAAGGATGCTGCAAATCAGTTGAAAATCTGCTTCACGGCGTTGATGAACTGCCCAAAAATCATGGTCGAAGAACAACTCCGATTGCTGAGAGGCAGACTAGATGTGGGGGATGGTTGTAAGTGAAAGCCAGCATTTGTAAAAAAAAGAAACGAAGTCTAGCTAAGGTGAACACATTCATCGCCTACATGGGCTTTTGGTAATTGCATGTGTATTAGCAAAAACTTCAATTTCAAACAGAACTGAGGTTATCACATTGAACTTAAGGCTTAGGGTTGGGGGGGGGGGTTAAGAAATAGGGAGTTTAAGAGAAAAACAACTTCCTTCTGGAAGAAGGGAACTATATATTGTTCCTCTTTTGAGAGATTCTAATATAATTTTGCAGTAATCTTGGTAAAGATCATCCTAAAAGATATTGGCTTTATACAATGTATGTTATATCAATGTATATTTTAGAGTATTGCTACAGAATTCTTTTACCATCCACAGCTAGAGAGCCACTAACGGACCTCTTTCTGCGGATCTACAAACAGTTTCCTGGCGATGTCGGATGCTTTGTCATCTATTATCTAAACCATATGCAACTGCAGCCTGGTGAAGCTATGTTCCTTGGGCCTAATGTACCACACGCATACCTATATGGAGGTTAGTAACTCTGCTACTAAATCTGCAATATGCTTAAACTATATTGAGGTTGACATACCAACTGAATCTGACACCCAGCTACTTGAGGGGAAGGTGATATACCTACTAAATTTACCGCACACATATATTGAGGTTGGTATACCTACTAATAACCAGTTATTTGTTTGTCTGGAGGTTTGTACATCCTGTGAACCTACCACATCTGTGTGCGTGCTTGCATGTGTGCGTGTTTGTTTGAAAATGTATATGTTTTTCAACTTGTCTTTCAGACTGCATGGAGTGCATGGCATGTTCTGACAACACTATTAGGGCTGGTCTGACTCCAAAGTTTATTGATGTCACTACTCTTTGTGATATGTTGGATTATCAGTGTAAAAGCATAGAAGATAACAAGTTTCATTGTGTGAGGCACAGTGTTGATCCATATGTGGAAGAATACAACCCCCCAGTGCCGGATTTCGCTGTAGCTAAAATCGAAGTAAGTGAGCTGTGTAAATGCAGCTGTAAAACAAAGAAATATTCTATATATACTCATCGATACACTGGCTATCTGTGTTTTTAACAAATGCTTTGAACTGAATG
Source organism: Priapulus caudatus (assembly GCF_000485595.1). Taxonomy (NCBI): domain Eukaryota; kingdom Metazoa; phylum Priapulida; class Priapulimorpha; order Priapulimorphida; family Priapulidae; genus Priapulus; species Priapulus caudatus. Next base: position 1,095,324 of record NW_014577071.1, read on the forward strand.
AGTTTTTGAGTGGAAATAAAAAATAAATCTATATCAATAATGTATAAACTAGCAAAATGACTAGATCTACTTCAATGCATATTTTACATTGTACATTTTCTAGTTGCCGTCTGATGTAAGAGAGTACCAGCTTGAGGCACGCGGCAGTGCAAGCATTGTCCTTACAATCCACGGCAGTGCTGATGCAAGCAATCCTACCCTGCGAGATGAGAGCATACAGATCATGAGAGGGACAGTGATTTTTGTCTCGGCAGGTAAGTAGTTCTTTATGTTGACACTATGCTAGAAATCACCGTTGTTGTTGTTTGCTGCCAACCATATCATGCAATTGAACATTGAATTTTGAGGTCCATAAAACTTTATGTTGCCGAGATAACCAGGCAATAATTGTTTTCTTATAATTATGTAAAATGAGGATTAAATAATATTATTTCAAGGGCTTGTGGTGAGCGGTGCATCACAGCGCCAAGAAAATAAGGTTAATTCCTCGTCGTAGTAGGCTTGACCATTTATCGAGTGTAACTCAATAAACGAGCAGTAAATTACCTTGAACATTTAATACCCTAATCCCTAATCATTGTTTCCGTACATAATTACAATCCAGAGGGACTGACTAGTGTTAGATTCTGCCACATTCAGACAGTCCTGCTGTATGAATACAAAACTCTATAATAAGCACTCACATAAGCAGATTGCAGCTAGTGACATCTATTGGGGATATTACTATGTTATTTGGCAAGTGAAATATGTCTACCAAACATAATAATGGATATTTGCATTAATTCTTACAATCTACCCTCCAGCATGTGGATAATTGCTAAAGTGTCTCGTGCAGTTTAAAGGAGGAGTATCCTTCTTGGTACTTCCGGTCTGACATGTTTCGCTGTTTAGCGGTTAGAAGGGTTTTTCGTGGAAAGAGCTGATGAACAAGTCTTAACACCAGTCCCTGCCGTAGACAGACATGCTCTGATTGGTATAAACTAAAGCAACTAAGTCAAAGAGTATAGTGGGCCCAGTAGTTTGCAGAGTGTTAGATCCGGGACATGCCTCCTTAAATTTGTCAAATATGTGTGTAATAGTACATTGAGATCTAGTTTATTTACCCAGTTCTTTAACTTTGCAGGTGAAACTGTAAGCCTGAAGATCAAGTCTGATGGCATTCTGATGTTCCGGGCACTTTCCCCAATATAATATATTTGTATTAATATAGTAAAATGAATATTTAGTAAAATATAGAAGAGCTATTCCTAGAGTTCATATTGATAGCCTATCTTATACTTATACACCTACACTGACCCATAGTGCACTAATTATCATAGTAGTATTTTTGTTATTATTATTATTATTATTACTAGCTGGAACCCGCGCTAAGCGCGGGCTTAGTGACTGTGATGCATGTGGTATCGACTGTTCAATACGCAGAGAGATAAGAGAAGAGATTGACCTTGACATTGACATTTAACTTCATTATTACATGCTTATTTCTACTTACATTATTGGGCTTACAAAAATGTCTGTGCATGCAGCACAACGTTGACAGATGGCGAAATATTACAGCACAACGTTCACAGACGGCGAAATATTACAGCACAACGTTGACAGACGGCGAAATATTACAGCACAACGTTCACAGAGCACCCGGCAGATAGATGCGATATGATATGACTACTAGGCACTTAGGATATGACTACTAGGCACTTAAAAAAAAAACCTAACCCTAACCCTAACCCAAAACCTAAATGTGTGCGTGTGTGTGTATGTGCATGCGTGCGTGTGTACATGATGTCGGTTTTAGCAAATTATGTATTGATTTGTAAACATGAAGTATAACATTTTTAATGTTATTTGCGATTTGTCTTGTTTCTGGTAGTAGCAGAAGTAAAATAAATAGTATATATATAAATGTATTTTGATTGTGGCTACAATGTATCTGTTGCATGTATATACATTTCAATGAATTTCTTGTTTAGTACGTGTGTACTCTGTGATATCATGTAGACTAGTTTGCCAAAGTGAATAAAACGTCTTTTATTCGATATCTACTGCCTCGCAATGAATTCGCAAAATTGTTGTCAAGGATTGTTTCTCTGGCAATGTGCAACAAGAATGACAAAAACAACTGGTTATATATTCTCAATAAAACAACGA
>NW_014577071.1:1097481-1108589 GCF_000485595.1 Priapulus caudatus
TGTGCGTGCGTGCGTATGTGTGTGTGCGCGTGTGCGTGCGTGCGTATGTGTGTGTTTGGATTGTATGTGTGCGTTTGTGTGTATGTGCATGCGTGCGTGTGTACATGATGTCGGTTTTAGCAAATTATGTATTGATTTGTAAACATGAAGTATAACATTTTTAATGTTATTTGCGATTTGTCTTGTTTCTGGTAGTAGCAGAAGTAAAATAAATAGTATATATATAAATGTATTTTGATTGTGGCTACAATGTATCTGTTGCATGTATATACATTTCAATGAATTTCTTGTTTAGTACGTGTGTACTCTGTGATATCATGTAGACTAGTTTGCCAAAGTGAATAAAACGTCTTTTATTCGATATCTACTGCCTCGCAATGAATTCGCGAAATTGATGTCAAGGATTGTTTCTCTGGCAATGTGCAACAAGAATGACAAAAACAACTGGTTATATATTCTCAATAAAACAACGAATATATAGTTCAAGAAAAGTCGCGAGTTACAATATGCTAAACCCGGCATAGAACATCAAGGATTGTTTCTCTGGCAATGTGCAACAAGAATGACAAAAACAACGGGTTATATATTCTCAATAAAACAACGAATATATAATTCAAGAAAAGTCGCGAGTTACAATTTTAAATGTTATTTACGATTTGTCTTGATTCTGGTAGTAGCAGAAGTAAAATAAATAGTATATATATAAATGTATTTTGATTGTGGCTACAATGTATCTGTTGCATGTATATACATTTCAATGAATTTCTTGTTTAGTACGTGTGTACTCTGTGATATCATGTAGACTACTTTGCCAAAGTAAATAAAACGTCTTTTATTCGATATCTACTGCCTCGCAATGAATTCGCAAAATTGTTGTCAAGGATTGTTTCTCTGGCAATGTGCAACAAGAATGACAAAAACAACTGGTTTTATATTCTCAATAAAACAACGAATATATAGTTGAAGAAAAGTTGCGAGTTACAATATGCTAAACCCGGCATAGAACATCAAGGATTGTTTCTCTGGCAATGTGCAACAAGAATTACAAAAACAACTGGTTATATATTCTCAATAAAACAACGAATATATAGTTCAAGAAAAGTCGCGAGTTACAATATGCTAAACCCGGCATAGATCATGCCGTCTTTTATGGCAATTTCCATTGATGACAACACATTGCTAACAATGCCTTAAGGCTAACATCTAGTAACACTAGCGATTTCTATCATAACGAGATTCACTATAGAAGTTTGCTCGGAATTGGCATTGAAGGTGATATTTAGACGAGGAAGGAAATCCGTTAATACAAACTGTCAACAAATCGTTTAAAATTTTAACTCTGATACTTTCAATGTGAATGCTGACTTCATACTGCGTTTTGATACAGGTCAGTAATGAATTAGAAAGTTTGCTATAGTCATGAAAGTCATCTGCTGCATTACATTCAAGAACTGAAACAATATAAATAACGGTATGATTAAAGCGAATAATTTATTGCTCCACAGCGGCAATGTTTTTCATTTATATCTTATTAGGCGTCAGCAAATCCAAGAAAGAACCTACGTTATTACGACTACGTATACTCAAAACAGAACACTGGTCGATCTATAGCGAATGGGCGTGCGTCAACCATAACCACCCACTGCTGGTGAATCATTGAACCTGCGGCCGTCGTTACTGTAGACTGCAATCAACGCGGCACAGCGGGTTCACCATGGGGCGATTTATTATCCGTATGCTATCTCCGCATCTAATATCTCTGGGTGCACTGCTTTGGCTCCTCGACGATCTGCTTGCGGTGGATCGTCTTGGTGGCCATCTCCGGCAGAACGCGGATCATGGCTTCGCGCTTCTTCTCCACTGCGGAAGGCTCGCGGGCGTCGATGCAGGTGAAGCCAGTCTCCTTCAGCTGCTTGCTGACGGATGGCTCCGGATAGTATCCCTGCTGGCAGTCGACGATGGGGACGACGGAGAAGCAGATCTGCGGCGGGAACTGGTCGGTTTCGATGACCATGGTCTTGCGAACGGTTCCGTGTCCTGCGGAGGAGACGGCTGCATGACATTATTCTTTAGACGCACGTGTGTGTTTATAGTCTGTCATCGTTTAATTCACACATAGCAGTTTAGATATTGAGGCAAGTACGCGTAGCTTGGAGCAAATTAGAGTTTAATACGTTGCGGTGTGACAGGTCTTAGGTAGCACGTTAGGATGCACGAGTGATGTGTTATACGATAAACTAGAGTTATTACCAATTATTATATTACTAATAGTATATAATACTCACCAAACAAGGTATCAACTGGCAGCCTGGACTCTTCGAACTCATCTTCCAACTCTGGTCTGATGAAGTCTGGGTTCTCCTACAATGAATCAAAGAATTGATATAAGAACGAGCTTGCATGGATTACTCCTCATAGATCGTCACATGCTACAACCTACTTGGCAACCGCTATTATGTAGTAGCGAGAAGAGCAAATTATTATTGATACAATCGTAGAGCGCGTTTAAATGCCGGCTTTCCTCTCATTGCACAACAGCAATAGGTTATAATTAAATAATATAAATTAATATATATATATAATAATATATAAAATAGATATCGGCGCTGATCTTTATAACGATGCACCCCCCCCCCCCCCCGTCGTACATCTGCGTCGGGGGGGGGGAGGGGAGTCAAAATTGTGCTTCGGGTCAGTGAACGTACGTAGTCGTATGCGTTGGTCGGCCACGAATACTGGATAGATTCATCCTCGCTATCATACGGCCTGACTCCGTACTCGTTGGATCCGATTCCGTAGCCCCTGGTTCCGTAAACGCCGGTCTTGGATTCCCAGGGTCTTTCTCCGTACACGCCGGATTCGGGTTCGTATGTCCTTTCTCCGTAGACACCGGATTCAGGTTCGAAGGTCCTTTCTCCGTAGACGCCGGATTCGGGTTCGAAGGGCCTTTCTCCGTACACACCGGATTCGGGTTCGAAGGTCCTCTCTCCGTACACGCCGGATTCGGGTTCGTAGGCCCTGTTGTAGGCGTTGCCCTGCTCGGTCTCGTACTCGTAGGGCCTGTATGCGCCGTACGACTCGTAGTCTCCGTTCACCTGGCAGCTGTTCGGGATAACGTAGCTCTTGACAAAGTGGTGCAGGTTGGTGTAGATCTCGCGCTTTGGTCCGACCAGCTCGTCCTTCATCTCGCTGTTGAAGTCGCCGCACAGGCCGCACAGCTTGCTTCTGTAGCGGTTGGGCAGCTGCCAAGAGGAGGACGACATTAGTGAGTCACGTCATCACTGATGAGCCAATCGCCGCGGCGATGTCACGAAATTGGAAATTATATTTTTTTATTTTTTCGTTGGCGATGCATTAGCCATAGTTTGTTGAACGTAATTACTCACGAATACGCTGCGCAAAACATTCGTCTTAGGGAAGGGGTCACTTGTCGTTAGAATTGAATTGGCGGCTGCGGGGAAAGTGTTTTAATGTAATGAGTTTCTCCTCACCTCGATCTTGACGCTGGCGCCGTCACTGCTGACGATGAGACCGATCTCCGGGGCCTTGACCGTAACGAGGTTGGCAGCTTCGTACATGACCTTCAGCACAACCTTGCTGCTGGCGTTGGACGGGTCCTTCCTGTTAAACAACAACGGTGTGCGTGTGCGTGTTATTGCTTTCCATAGGTATTTGCATACGTCTTAATTATGGTTTTGCATAGCATTTGCATGCGTCCTATAGCTTTGCATAGCATTTGCATGCGTCCTATAGCTTTGCATAGCATTTGCATGCTTCTTATAGCTTCGCATAACGTTGGCGTGCGTCTTATGGCTTTGCATAGCATTTGCATGCGTCTTATAGCATTGGTTAGTAGCAACGTTGTGGTTTCGCATAGTTTTTCCACGTCGTATGTAGATAGATACTCCGAGCACAATATGTCGCGTACAAAGTATATAAAGTATATCAGCAAAGTATATCAAAGTATAACCGCCAAAGTGAGCTAGTAGTAAAAAACGAACAGAGAAAATAGACGGCGTTCTGCGGTCTTCGCGGCTGCATAGAAAGAGGCGACAGGTAAGGAAGCCTACCTGACAATGTACTCCTCCTGTGCGTTAATGGGCGCTCCGTCAACGATCACCTTAGTAGGGGTCATGATCTCAACAGTCTTGCCCTCGGTCATGATCTTCACAATCTACGACGTTAAAAAGAGGGACACGTAAAGAAGCTGCGATACTATAGTCCTATGCTTGACACTCTCTCTCTCTCTCTGTGTCTGTATCTCTCTCTCTCTCTCTCTCTCTCTCTCTCGCCACTCTCTCTCTCTCCTCTCCTCTCTCACTCTCTCATCTCTCTCTCTCTCTCTGCTTCTTTCTCCTCTCGTCACTCTCTCTCTCACTCTCTCTCTCTCTCTCTCTCTCTCTCCCCTTCTCTCTACGTAGTTGCCTATGTAGCAACAAAAATGACGTTAGATCGGTGGCCTGTGCATGCAGTACTTACCTTCTTGTTGGTGGTCGAGTCCTTGCTGAGAACGACAGTGTATGCGTTGTCACTGCTGCAGTCCTTGGCCAGGATGTGCTCGCACGACTTCAGGGGCAGAGTGTAGTTGACGGCATCAAATGTACGCAGCTGGTTGTTGCTGTACAGCTCGCAGTATGCTGCAACGCGCAACATGCAACATACAACATACATCATACAACATACAACATACAACATACAACATACAACATACAACATAGCCGTTCAAGCAGCAGGTCGCCGGAATAGTATTTAGGGTATATTATTACGGTTCCAGAAAACGGTAAAAAAAACGCCACGTAAATATATTAAACAAATCACTGTCCAGTATAACTTAATGAAAATGTTCTAATGATGAAAAAAACAAATTGTTATTATTAGCAGTACATTTTGCGGCTTGAATGGTTGTGGTTTGTGCTATGGTATTTACCATGGCATTAAGAAAAATAATTGTATTATAGACTTGTATAGATAGTCCTGTATATACATATATTTATATCGTATAGATCGTATAGTAGTAGAGCTAGTATATAGCTTACTATCACCGGTGACCTTCTGGATGTAGTTGGTGAAGACGCTCCTACGGTATGAGAGAGGCTCCAGGGCGAAGGGGAGAGGCAGGCGCAGGTAGGAAACCTTCTGCTGTGGGCTCTCAATGATCACGTCGACCTGACGGTTGTTGGGGTACAGCTTGGTGATGAACTATGAAGTCAAAAATAGTGAGCGTAAGGATCATTACGGTCATACGATGATCAACTATAGAGTAAACTCATAGGTGAAAATAATGAGCGTAAGGATAATTACTGTGAAATGTAGTCTAGCTAATAAATCACATTTACGTTTCGGAGCATCAATTTATACATAAATAGTTCCACAAGTAACATCTATAAATATTCGTTTTATTATCAAGTTAATTTAAGGTTAAAGTCAAGTTGAAGCTTCTAACTTCAAACCGTTCGTGTACGCAACGCTAAATTTCTGCCAAACACGTTTTTTTAATCTCATATATATATATATATATAGTTCTGTCTGCCCAGTAAGATATGTAGACGCGCCTTGATCTGTCCTGGAGTGTATCTCGGGGCAGATCTAAAGGTGACTTCATGCTCTCCAATGTAGCTCCACAGTTTGCCCATCGTGTACAGGTGGTACTTGTACATGTATTCAGCCAGGTACTCTGGAATCTGTAAACATATTAAACAATATGACATGATTTTATAGATATATAAACATATTTATTTTGTTTTACATAATGCCACGTTAGTAGCAGGAATGTGTGCGAAGCCAGTCGGTATATCAACGGTGTCATCTACATAGTAGTATTGTAGCACAGCTCCCCCCGGTTCATCGGGATACGTCTGGAACCGAGCAAATATTTGTCCCGATTAAGCGGTGGTCCCGATTAAGCGGTGAAACCATAACAACGTGCGTAAGGTTGGTTTATAAAAAACACATGTCGTTTAAGCGATGCGCCCGTATATCCGAGGCCGGCTAAAACTCGGAACTATACGTAGTGGTGGACATTTCGCGATTTCAGTAGAAGGAAGAAGGAAGGTCCAGTTCGGATGTGAACTGGTGGTGCTCTCACCTCCTCATAGTTGCGCACGATGAATGTCATCTGTCTCAGCTCGGTGAAGCTCTCTGACGCACGCCACTGCCTCGGGGTGCGCTCAGTCTCGTAGATCTCCCTCAGTCTCTCCGGCTCGTATTCGAGCTGCTCCGCTGTCTTCTCAGACGTGAACTACACCGAGAACAAGCAACGAAGTGCATTAGCATAGGTTCTAGAGAAATTAGCGATAGTTTCGGTGAAAATTTTATGATATTTTATCTCGTTTGTGAAACCGCAGAAGAAATCATTGTGGTTCCACATTACTCCCATAGTTATTCTACGTGTAAACCGACGTAATGTATAGTAGATAGAAAGATACATAGTGTAAGGGAGGTTCATTGTACCATGATCTGGACGGCCTTCTTTGCCTGTTGTCTGTGGCTCCACTCAATGTTGAGTTCACCCTCTACGTTTCCTAGCATTCCGGTAAGCTCTGACAGTGGTCTGCGGATGGACACGTCAATCTCAGGGAAGAGAACGCGTCCGTTCACGTTGAACTGTAACAAAGGTCGGTAAAGATATTAATATCAATAGAAGAGTAACAAGTTGAAAATCCGTTTTTACGTTTCCGTAACATATCGCAATAAATGCTCGAAATCGTGTCGAAATCTCGCCACATATATGGCGTGATGTTATATAATATATAAACATATTAAACAATAAAAATATGTAAAATGGAATCGTGCGTATACGATAACTTACGATGTATTCCTGTCCGGTAACTTCCAAGCTTACGTACTGCTTCTTGAAGTATTCAGAGTACTGGTAGCTGAGCAGAGCTTCGTGGAACACCTGCGATGTAATAGGCAAAGTGCTCTAGCCAAACACGTAATATTTATACGTATGCTCTATAATACCACTAAGCAGCAAGCATAACGAGCTCTCTTCAGTGCTTTCTTCAGGGCAACGATATTTTTTTTTAATATGCACTGAATAACACGCTATACGCTTACAACCCTGGTAACCCTGTGTCCAACCAACCCAAATAAGTAAGACCATCTTCAAAGTGCGCAACGCGCTAGCTGCTGCTGTAAGTCTTACTGAACGACAACCTGTTACTACATACAACTACGACTACATATTACAACCAACCTGATCGCCTTGACTCTTGACGGCAGCGTATATGGCATAGGTGTATGGCTGCTCAGACATGATGGGGCTCGGGCTGTGGATGGACCAGCGGGAGGTCTGCACTCTCGGGATGTTGGCTGCGTTGTTGGTGAGCTTCAGAACGAACTGAACCTGTTAAATCGATAAAGGGTAATGATCATGATAAACGTAAGAGACACATTCTTGTATCGACTGCGTCTCGAGACATACATTATAGATTGTATACTAGTCTATCATGGACTGGATTATACATTAGTTAGACAGTCGATTACACATTGGTGCAATGAGAAGGTTGTCATGTTCGTAGCGATACCTGGCGAGGGGTGATGGGCCTGGTGCGGATGGCCAAAAGCTGGTATCCATTGAATGGCATGTGTGGTGCTCCGGGCAAGGGCATGTTCAGCCTCGCTGCGTAGAGGGCACGCTTTCCGAAGGCTGGGCAATCTGTCTCATAGGTGTACTGCAAAGAAAGAAGGGAAAATTATGAAACAGATGTATAAAATTGTAATGAAACACCGACACACACAAATATATATATATATATATATATATATATATTATATATATACTATATATTATATATTACTTACTATATTATATATATATATATTTATTTAATGTGCAACACCTCAATATGTACCGAGCTCAAATAATAACAGTACAATATAATATCCTTCGCCCCCTCTCCTTCCCGCCATTATTAACAACATTTTGTTGAGTAGGGCACATAAGAGGCAGGAGCCGGTAAGAGGAAGAAGGATGAGAGAACGACAGAGAGTTAGATGGAGGGATGGAGTGGAGGCGGAGATGAGAAGGTTGGGAGTAACCGAGGACGATACGGCCGATCGAGGGAGGTGGAGATAAATCATCAACAGGGAAGTCTGCCCCTAGCTGACGTCTAAGCGTGGACCATCCGCGAGAGACTACGACAAAGAAGAAGAAGAAGTTTAGTAGGACACACATATTTACCTCGTACGGAATGCTGCTCTCCTCTCCGGTGATCAGCTCTTCTTGGTAGTAGCTGGGACCGCTCACGTAGGCGTGGCGGGACACGAAGCTGGTGAATGGGGTGCGGATAAAGTAGGTGACTGGCTTTACCTCAAACTTCGCTACTTCCAACTCGGTGGTCTGTGCGAAGAAAGAGTCAACGATGGTCACAATACTGGCATGCAGATGCAATCGTGTTCTACTCATGTTGTTGAATACACGAGTAAGCGTTTGATATTTAATATTATTAATACATATAATATTATTAATTATATATTGTGATAAGCACACAAGAGAAGACCACCGACGGTCCCTGGTTTCTCGCCCTCTCTCTCACGCGCTCTCTCTCTCTCTCTCTTTTTTTCCCTCTCGCTCTCTCTCTCTCTCTCTCTCTTTCTCTCTCTCTCGCTCTCTCTCTCGCCCTCTCTCGCTCGCTCTCTCTCTCTCTCTCTCTCTCTCTCTCTCTCTCTCTCTCTCTCTCGCCCTCTCTCGCTCTCTCTCTCTCTCTCTCTCTCTCTCTCTCTCTCTCTCTCTCTCTCACTGTCTCTTTTCCTCTCGCTCTCTCTCTCTCTTTCTCATTGTCTCTTTCTCTCTCGCGCTCGCTCTCTCTCCACACACTCCCTCTCTCCCTCTCTCACTCCCTCCTCCGCCTCTCCCCCCCTCTCTCTCTCTCTCTCTCTCTATGTCTATCCATCTATCTATTTATCTATCTATCTATCTATCTATTTATCTATCTATCTATCTATCTATCTATACTATCTATCTATCTATCTATCTATCTATCTATCTATCTATCTATCTATCTATCTATCTATCTATCTATCTATTATCTATCTAACTCTCCCTCTCACTATCTCTCTCACTGTCTCTCTCCTCTCACTATCTCTCTCACTGTCTCCCCCCCCTCTCTATCCACATACGCACCTCGACGGGCTCCATATCGACTGTCAGCTGCTTGGTGGCGATGTCGATGTTAACGCTGCCACGGATCGGTTTCTCAACAGCGAGCTGAGCGGTGATGCCAGCGCCTGCGCTGAAGGTGGCCAGCTTGACTGTCATGTTTCCGACGATGTCAACGATGACCCTGTAGGAATTAATGAGAACGTATTTATTTATTTATTTATTCATTTATTTATTTATTTATTAATAATAATATTGTTAAATTTAAATGTTCAATTAATTAATTTCATTTATTTATAATATTGCGATATTTATTTTTATTTTTTTTATTTAAATATGGTACATTGGTAGAAGATTTATCAACGTGAGTCCATTACGGTATTACGGTAATGTGTGGGTACTGCGTATAGCAAGGTGGTGGGCGTCTGCAGGAAAAATATTGCGACAATGCAAGTATGAGGCGTGATTTTATAGCACGATAGTCGAGGTTACATATATACTTTAACTGTGTCGGCATATTTTGATTATTCGCACAAGTTGCTATAGTGCCGTGATCAGAAACTGGTGGGCATTGACAGAAAATATATTATTGCGACAATGCGAATATGCTATAGCTGCTCGACTAGTCTACGCTAGAGTACGCTAGATGGCGCTGAAGCGCGCACTGACCTTGGGACGATGTCCGCGGTCAGTGTCAGAGAGTTTGGAATGTTGAGGCGCTGGGTCTGGTACAGAGCCGGCTCGAAGGAACCTCTCACGACGCCCTTGTTGGTGATGACCTTGACTCCACACAGGTGCAGCTGTAAGGGCAGACCGGCGTGTGTCGGCACGATGGTGCGAGCCATGACGAGTGGCTGAATCTTGGTGAATGTGAGATCGTATCCCTCGCGCAGCTTCCTCTCAATGTTGGGCAGGCTGACCATGCCTGAAGGAGAAAAGAAAGCATGGAGGACGAACGTATTATTACGTTGAAGAATATCAACGTCTTGATCGAACGTCAAGGATGGTCTGCTACTATTTTTTCCCATATCCAATTTTCGAACGCTTTTAAGTAGTGAAAGCATATTCGCTAATTACGAAAGCGCGTGTGCTTCCACCGTGATCTCTGAACGATGAACATATTTCGCTTCTTCGCAAATATTCGTTCTCGGTTTCGTGTTTAGATTTGTACATACTTAGATGCATACTGCGTTTTATATTATACAGAGGAATATATGAGCGAGGCGCGTGAGGCAGCATCCTTATTTATGATCTAATTATTAGATTATATATTATATATCTGGTTTAATATATATATATATAGTTATATTTATTATTAAATTATATTTTTTGTCTATCTATGCTCTTAATTACACCCCTTATGGAATAAAAATGGGCAACAGCGCCACTGAATCAAAACGGGATTATAATAAGACGGATACTATCTCCGTCTCTCTCCTATGTTGCTATATCTACCTTCGTTCATGATTCCGCGGACGATGTCGGCTCCGTACAGGTCTACGAAGGTGATCTCTCTGCCGAAGACCTTCAGGTTGGCGTAGATGCTTGGCTCGTCACTCTCCCGGTTAACGATGTTCATCTGTAGGGAGGAGGAGTTATGCGTTATGAATATATCGTCTATAGCACTGTTGTAATTATCGTTGTAATTATTATTGTATTGATTATTGTAATTATCGTTGTAATAAACACATTGTGATTATCGTTGTAATTATTATTGTATTGATTATTGTAATTATCGTTGTAATAAACACATTGTGATTATCGTTGTAATTATTATTGTATTAATTATTGTAATTATCGTTGTAATAAACACATTGTAATTATCGTTGTAATTATTATTGTATTAATTATTGTAATTATCGTTGTAATAAACCCATTGTAATTATCATTGTAATTATCGTTGTATTAATTATTGTAATTATCGTTGTAATAAACCCATTGTAATTATCATTGTAATTATCGTTGTATTAATTACATTGTAATTATCGTTGTAATTATTATTGTA
>NW_014577071.1:1109590-1113638 GCF_000485595.1 Priapulus caudatus
TATATATATATTATATATATATATATATATATATATATATATATATACGTATACCGACATGCAGTCACTAGCACGACACTTATATACTGTGCTATTGTCTTATACGTGGAGACATTTAGCTAAATTATGCATCTCGGTAATTTCATTTTTCCTTCTGGTGATTCTCAGATCACAGTGTCTCGACAACTAACTTTGTTTGTTATATTTAAAAGGAATGCTGTTAAAGACTGTAAACGGACGGCGACAAGAGCAACGCTCGATCGAAGATGGTCGCTGTGCGCTGATCTTCATGATTTAGCCGCCAAAACGAATCTCGTTTTGTCGTCCCAACGTACGAGAAAACTGTAACTTACTGCTGTACAATTCGTTGTGGAATCCCTTTGAGTAGATCATGCCTGGGGTGTAGAGCTTGCCGAATTTCAGTGCGATCTTAGCATCCTGGACACTGTAATCACAACAGACACAGGTATATAGTAATGCTGAAAACTAGTATCGTAGACTACTACTTAATTTTATCGTGGGTTTTAGATATTTTTTAAGAATCAAGAAACTTTATATATAGATATGATTTATGTTTCGATTGATTTTTGAATGGCGAGTGTCCGCACCACCCATGTTACTGGTGAGAGACTAGCATACACTTACCATACGCCCTAGTTCTTTACATTTCTACAGGCTCGACAATCAGCCAGAGGCATCCCCGAATTAAATATCTATAGTTGATCGTATTGGATCTATCTTAGTATAGATCATCGAATCTATTCGCCGCCGAGGCGAACAATGAGGAACCGCGCAGGAACTCATCGAAAGCTTCAAGAACGCAAACATCGAGAAAATAAAAACAAAATAGCGCGCGCGCGTGCGTTCGGTGTATACTTACATTTGCTTCATGCACTGCGAGGTGGCGTTGGACATGGAGCTGATGTAAGAGTAGACGAATGATCCGACGTGCAGGCTAGGCTCCATCTTCAGCTGGTCAACGAGCAGCTCGAGGATGGGCAGCTTGGGTCCGGTCTGCATGATCGTCACGAAGGCAGCGATCCTCAGCTCGTGGTCCTCGTTGATGTTGCGGTAGATGGGAGTGAGCAGGGCCATGACCTGTTGCGAGAAAAAACGAAGGCGGAAAATTAAGATACGATAACGAAGAAGATTAACAAAACTGCGGGCAGTATGTGAATCATCTGTTCGTGCGAGAAGGCGGAAAATTAAGATACGATAACGAAAGATATTGACATGCAGCAAAGCTATCTCATGTTCTTGCAAGAAGAAACGCAGACGGAATTTTTAGATCCGGTGGAAAATATAAATGCGATAACAAAGGAGATAGGTAGAACTACGGACAGCACAGATATCACGTCTTCTTGCGAGAAAAGCACTCGGAACGTTTAACTATTTAATTTTTGAAGCCGATAATTATTACATTATTAGCGCTAATGCGCCGATGATTAATTTTAAAGATGTCCTGGGTAAAGAAGTCGTCGTGGTTTTCATGCGTAAGAACGACCAGGAACCCGTCTGACCACTAGGTGTCGTGGCACGAACTGCTGCTACGTTAGTCAATGTTAATACGAAGATGAAATCTGATAAATTAAGATTCATAACCTCGTAACCTCGTAAATCATAATAGCCTTCAAAGTCCAAGAGACTATATCGAGGACGGAAAGAGACAATTTGATGAAATAGACAGATCAACACTGCGGATTGCAGCAGATGCATGGGCCCTGCGTAAAGCCTCCTCACCCACCTTCTCTGGTTGATGCTCGATGATGTGTTTCAGAGCGAAGATGGCTTCAACGCGCACGTGTAGGGGGCGCTGCCTGTTCATGATGATTTCGGCGAGGACGGGCAGGTGGGATTCCAGACCCATGTTACCGAGAGACTTGATGAGGAGCAGCTGGTTCTCGAGCTCATTGGTGCTTCCGACGGTGACGTCACGCAGTGGAGCCTGGAGAAGAAACAATGTTTTAATCTCCGTGAATACCGAGGGTGTTATCAGGCGTCACGTTATATTTATGTGTTTGTAGTCACTTTGAATCTGTTTTAATGTTTGAACAGAAGGCCTGGGTAAGTATTACGGTGATTATTGCCACCTGGTTGATTAATTAATTAAGTCTTTTGGCAAAAATCGTTGGCGCCATAATTAGCGATAAATTGCTATTTCTCAATTAGTCTCGTCAGGTTCGTCTAACTTTTGCCACGTATCGAAACGCGAATGTCACTTAATTTTACTACCTAGTATAAATTCTGTGCACGAGATATATGAACACGAAATAATGTAAGTAATAAAGTAATAATAAAGTATTATATATGCGTACCAGATATCTGGTCTCGGTGCACAAGCCGCTGTTGACGCTAGTGTAGGAGTGCTTGCAGATCCTGTGAATGAGGTTGGAGACAGCGAGCCAGCAAGACTTCTTCAACATGGCAACGTTAAAGACAACACGCGACTTGCAGACTTCCTACGGAATTCCAAGAGAAGAGTATTTTAATAATACACGTCAAGCACAGACGCATACTTACGTATACGTACACACTAACAGGTTTGTATATCCGAAGCCTAAATATACACGAGAAGATATTATGTGTATTATATTTTAACTGAAATATCAAGAACTCCAACCCCGATGAACAGTTTTACGCAGGTAAAACAAAACATCACCACTTCATAGCACCTATACCGAGCACCTAAATTGTCTCAAGCACCTATAGCACCAAAACATCAACCACCCTATGGAAACCAAACACAGCACACGACACATCACCCTACCCCATCCATCTCGTCTAATCCACCACTGACCCATTGCTGTATATACGATCATGTATACGCAGTCATATAAATCACATTTATGTGTCGGACAAAGTAAAGTCCCGTATTCAAAATAACCGCGTTTTGAAACTCAATTTAATTGAAATTAAATTAAATTAAAATAAAATATTTAAATGCAATTAAATTGAAATCTAAATACAGATCGATGCACATCGAGACTATAGTAACAGGTGAAGGACGTGGGTGCTCACCATCAAGAGCTCAGCATTCTGCTCAGAGGGCTTGGCATCCAGTCCGAGAGGGATGAGCATCCTGACTGCCTGGGCCGTGCTGACCTTCTGGTTTATGATCAGATCCTTGATGATTTTGATCGCCTCCTCGTGACCCAGGTACGGGATGATATCGTGCAGGGTCTCGCTATACACGAGGAAAACACATAACGCGTCTTATAGCGTGACGTCACCCATATCTAGTCTATAGTTAGCGTTTCACCAGCCGATTGCTGTGGCGGGTAACTATATGCAATATACTGTACGAGGAAAGTACACAACGCTTATTCTGAGCGAGAACACGCTATTTTAGCGAGACGTTACAAAATCCAGTCTATGCTAAAAATGCCAAAAGGCCGTTTCGTCTCATTGCTGTGATCGGTAAGTATATCTGCAATTGCGCGAATGTAAATTTCATGGTTGTATTCGGTGTCATTCGACACACAATCGAGGGTTGCTTTGCAATGCGTCTTCTTTGTAAGAACGCATTGCTTCACAGTGAGTCTTGTGTGTGTATTCAATTCAAACCTACGTTATATAACATATATATATAATGGTTGCGTTAGTTTACTTCGTGTTAATGTAGGAAGGCGGGTCATACGTTCTCAACAAATTCAACGGTAATTAATATCCGCCATGATATACAAGGTTAAGATCAATATTAGAATAGGTCACGCACAAACTTATATCGTCCTTACATTATCGTTTCCTGTGCCTCTCTATCGTAGCTTCCGCGGCTGATGAACTTGTTGTAGATGGTGCGCAGCTGACGTGGCGGGGTGTTTATCAGGTGGTGGAAGATCTCACGCAGTATGGGCACGATCTCCTCCGTGGATCTTCCCTCCTTCACGGCGCGCACGAACGACTCCAGTAAGCCAGAGATCTGCGTAAGATCGAAGGGCAATCAATCAATCACACGCGTATAACAACACTGAATCCGATCTTTCATATGTGTGTGTGTGTGTGTGTGTGTGTGTGTGTGTGTGTGTGTGTGTGTGTGTGTGTGTGTGTG
>NW_014577071.1:1114766-1131034 GCF_000485595.1 Priapulus caudatus
GCCAGCGTATTCACCAAATTTTTGATACGTCCGGCATACGCTGGCTAAATCGTCAATGTGTGACAGGGCCATAACATGTGTTTCCGTAGCGGGCTTGGCTTGTATTCAATAACCTAACGTGCGTACGGTACCACGAACGTACTTATCGATTCGTAAACATAATCATTAACGCAAAACCTGCGTAAAATTCATTAGAAAAACACGTACGTTGTAACGCGCACCCGTGAACCTCACCGTAAACTGAGTGTTAAACTGAAAGTACCCCGTGACGTACAAACCAAACTCTAAACGTAAAAATAGGTAGTATAAAGCCGCGTACCCTGTGACGCGCAAACGTTAAGCTGAACGTTAAACTAGACAGCAGAACCCGTACCCGACCTACATGGCGCTCATACGTTGAGCTAAACGTTAAACTAGACAGAAGAACCCGTACCCTACCTACATGGCGCGCATACGTATACGGCTAAACGTTAAACTAGACAGCAGAACCCGTACCTTGTGGCGGATGCATTCGTCGTGGGCCTCCTCGCTGCGCTTGTATGCGCTGCAGGCTTCGGCCTGCAACCATGAGTGACCGTTCATGGGCTTCGTCACACAGTTGGAGTGGTCGTACACCTTGGTGACGAGCAGACCTGGCTGCGACTCGTAAGCAGCGTTACTCCTGGCGGTCGGCACGGGCATGTATGGAGCGCGCAGGACGGAGTAGATAGTTTTGCAATTACCCTCGAGGCTTTCCTGTAATGAAAATCGGCAATATAATCTCATAGCAAATCCTAAGTATAATAAAATGTATTAATAAGTAAGTATAATATTATTTTATTATATAAAATAAATTATTCCGTATAGTATAAATTGGCTAGTGTAAATATATGATGTGATGTATATATTATGGTAATAATAATGAGTATATAATAAAAGTTTCAGTGAGGCGCAAGTTGGTTAGATATAACGATACTCAATGTCGGGTAAATTCCGACGTGCTATGCGTGTAAAATCGAATACGAACTGAAAAATAGAGAGAAAGAGAGAGAGAGAGAGAGAGAGAACGAAATAGCAGGAGAGAGAGAGAACGAAATAGCGAAAGAGAGAGAGAGAGAGAGAAAAGAAAGAAAGAAAGAACGAAAGAGAGAGAGAGAGTGCGAAAGGGATAGCGAGAGTGAGAGAAAGAGATAGAGAGAGGTGGGAGAGATAGAGAAAGAGGTAGACAGAGTGAGACAGTCAGAGAAAGAAAGAGAGAGAGATAGAGAGAAAGAAATAGAGACAGAGCGAGAGAGAAATAGATAGAGAGAGGTGGGAGAGAGAGAACGAGCAGAGAGAAAGACAGACAGAGAGAGAAAGAGAGAGAGATAGAGAAAGAGAAATGGATAGAGAGAGAGAGAGAAAGAGAGAGGGAGAAAGAGAAAGAGAGAAATAGAGAGAGAGAGAGAGAGAGAAAGAAAGAGAGCGGGAGAGAGCGAGAGAGAAAGAGAGGGAGAGAAATAAGTCGTACCTCCATCACTTCGTAGTGGCCAGCGAGCTTCTCCGTCTGAGAGATCGCGCGCAGCGTTGGCGTGGCGAGAGCTTCCAAGTTAATGGGCAACAAGTTCAACACGCCGAGCTTGATGTCGACTGACCACTTAGGGTCCTCGGATGGCACCTGGATCTTCCTGACCTGTGAACCACATGACGTCATAGTCTAAGTTCTCGTGTTCGCACTGGGATGTGGGCGTTCTGTTGCGATCCGCGGGCACACGAATTTCATGCGGTACATTCGCGTAATATATTTAAGTATTCAAGTTGGTGGTTGAACTGAGAGAAGTAGTATTATCATATATATATATATATATATATATATATATATCAAGAGTACATAATGGGAGATGTATTACCATTATATACTCCATTATCATGTACTATTGATATATATATATATATATTATATATATATATATAACTGTGGTAAGGACCCAACGGCCTATTGACGCGTCGTTTACGTAGAAATCTTACTGAACGTTTACACGGCCATCAATCTATATTTTATTTTAGTACCGTATCTTCCACGTGTTAGTGTAGCCGATTAAAAACAGAATATTGTTAAATTATAACATCATTATTATGATTCCTGTAGAATGATAACAAATGCGTTCTATATATAGGTATACCTGGCCGCGGTCATACGTGAAGGATACGGGCCTGGACAAATGCTGTCGCAAATATTCCAGATCCTCACGGGGCACTAACTGGAAATCTTCGAGCGTGTGGGGTCCAGACGGCTCGTAGCCCACGGGGACATCTCCGTGGTACTTGCCGATCAAGAT
Source organism: Priapulus caudatus (assembly GCF_000485595.1). Lineage (NCBI taxonomy): Eukaryota > Metazoa > Priapulida > Priapulimorpha > Priapulimorphida > Priapulidae > Priapulus > Priapulus caudatus. Next base: position 1,117,064 of record NW_014577071.1, read on the forward strand.
CTCCTCTGGGCTTCTGCCCAGCTGCAATGTTGAAGACGAAACACACACACATGAGCAATCAGCTTCATCCACTTACAGGTTGAACACGCGGTGAAATCCGACTGGCTAAGCGCGCGCATCAAAATTTTATTCTGAGATTGCTATCGTCGGTAACACGGTATCGTTGAAAAAAGCGTTGATATTATACCTAAATTTAAGCGTTTATTGCTAGTGAAATAATTGCGAAAGAATATTCAACATGTGCAATTCGAGTTGGAATTCACTACCAAAGTACGCGTGCGTGTCAAAATCTAACATATTCTGACATTCCTATCGCCCGTATCCCGGCCTCGTTAAGTAAAAGCTTTAGATTATACCTAAATTTACCCGCTTATTGCTAGTAAAATGTTGCCGAAAAAAATCTTTAATATCTCTAATTATGAGAGCTTTAATTAGCGAGTTGGAATTCGCTACCGTAGTTTATTACTTACCTTCATCACTGCAGCTGTCTGGCTGCGGAACTGTATGTAGATGGTCGACCTGACTTTGAGGCCGGAGTAGGACCGGCTGGCACCGGGCAGGCCGGTCAGAACCTGGGTCTCGTACGCATACTTGTACACCTGTCCCGGCTTATACGCTGTTCAAATGCATGTGTATTATTATTGCATCAGGCGATAAACCACAGGGAAACCGCGTATATATATATATATAATTATGGTGACAATAACAACAATAACAATGATAATAATATTAACAGTAAATAATAATAATAATAATAATAATAATAAGCAATATGTTATTATTTAATTTAAAATATGAAAGAGCGAGGCAGAACATTTCTAGTCCGCGTTTTACGACGCGCTATCAAATACAAAAATATTATTAATACAACTTGCCTTTTTCAGTAACAGGCACCGGGTAGTCTAGAGAACAAAAAACATAAATTAGATTTGTAATTAATAATCATAGCAAATAGCATATAACGTTATCCGCGCGTGAAATTAAATATCTCAGATTCCGTAACTTCGTGGGTCTATATAACCTTCGCCACCATTACTTTCCTCGGCAAATTTATAGGTTGCGTCAAGCGGAGAAAGCTTTTTCTCACTCTTCACTCAATAAATATTAATTTAATTCTAGTTCTCTAAACACGCAGTGTCACTTTCACACATCTAATTTAGATTTAAGTCTATAGAATTGATAATTGATCAACGAAAATATCCACTAAACAGTGAACGCGCCGTTACAATTAAGCTGCGTTTAACTACAAAACGGACATCAACTACGAAGCTCGTGCTTTCAGACTACACCAAGTATGCGTAATATGCATTCATAAATGCATTATAAATATTCATGCCAGCATATAAAATATACCGTTTATATTCTATATGCCGATGGAAATATATATTATGCAGTTATATTACGCACACAATATAATTATACACATATATTATATACGATATATCTACTATATACATATATAGAGAGAGAGGTAACCAGCATATACTTACAGGCTAGCGCTACTCCAACGACCCCAATAAGACATAAGAAAAGAGACTTCATTGTGGCTTGGTGTCTCCTTTCTTGGGATTGTGGCTGAAGAGCGCCGTTGGGCTTTTATAGGCGGGATAATCGAGCCTGGGACTGACCGATCCCTGCTCTTGGAGAAGGCAGCTGGATGCTGATTCAGCAGATTGCATGTGGGTCGACTGGAAATAGCTATTCATTCTTTTAATTTACTGCTGAAAGGGTTACTTTTGTGTCATTGAAATCACCTTGGAAAGCCACCGCACATCGAATAAACATCATATACATTGTATAAATATGATAATATATATATATATATATATATATGTGAGGTGTGTGTGTTGTGAACCGTGTCCGTCGGCCTCCGGCGACGCTCCGGCCCCAACTCACGTCGCAACTTCGTCGAGCGCGTGGTCCCTCCTGGTGCTGTTGTTCGGATCTCGTGCACGCTCTTTCTCGGCGTCCGGCCGCCGCTTCGCCGGCGGCGACTCGCACCGAGGTCTCTTCATGTAACTTCTCCTGATCTGGTTTTCGCACTGACGGCGCTTCCTCCGCAAGCGTCATGTTCGTTCTTTCTCGCCTTTTGTTTCGTGCTTCGTCTTTCGCGGCGGAGGGGCCTTTCTTGGGCTCGTCGTCCGACGCTCCTGGTGTCCGTGCAGCTCGCCGGCGCCGTGCCATGGCGGGAATGGCGCTGTCGGCGTGCTGCTGCGCGACTTGCTGCGGACCTAGCTCTTCACCCTGTCGTACAGCGTTGCCTGCGATCGCTACATCGCCTGCCAGGTCTCGTGATCTGGTCGCGGCTCAGTTCTGCGCGCCCGCCGCAACCCTTTCCGTGCCTCTCCGAGCCTGGGGTCCCACGCGTCGCCGCTCCGCGCTGATCACAGACGGGCAGCACCGAGGCGGCCGAGACGGGACGACTGGCACTGCGCTCGCAGTTCAGTCCGGAGTGCGGCGGCGGGAGCCTCGTGTGGTTGCCGGCAGCTCACGCACTACGCGGTGCTTTCCTCTTGAGTTCCTTCCAGGTCGGCCCCGGCTGTGTGTGGGGGCAACGCCTGCGAAGATTCTCCGGCGTTGCCCGCGCTGCATCGGTCCATCTGTGTGTGGGTAGCGTCTCGTCGCCGTTGCGCCGCTGCCCAGCCATCGCGCGTTATCACTGCTTCGGCGCGAGTTCCTCCTTCTCGGGCGGTGCGGGTTCCTTCTCCTTCCTCGGCGCAGTTCCTCACCTCCTCGGGGCGGGTTCCTCCTTCCTCGGCGCAGGTTCTCCCTCCTCTCGTGCGGGTTCCTCCTTCCTCGGCGCGGCGTGTCGCTCCCTCCTCCGCTGCGCGCATCTTCTCTGGGAACGCGGACGGCCGGCCGACGGACTCTGTATCGCTCGACGCCGATGGTGTCGTCGTTCCGCTCTTCTCCTCAAGGGTTTCTCCACGAACCTTCTGCCCTGTGCGTCACGAACGACCGGCGATTGTGTCCCGCCGACTGCGTCGACGCTGGCCTGCCGGGAGAACTCTTGCATTGTTACCGCAAGTCGCCGCCCTAGGCAGGTAGGCACTGGGCGGCGCGCGCGGGCGGTCGCCTGTTGGTCTCTGAAGCGAGCCGGGTGCAGTTTGGCGCGCTTCGGCCGTGAGTCGTGTTTACTGATTTTCCGAAGTCCGTTGCCTTGCCGCTGGTCGCCACCCCCGCGCGTTAACTCCCGCTCACCAGATCGGTCGGTCATTAATGCCGCCCCGCGTTACAGCGCTACCCTGCCCGTCTCCGATTGACGAGAAGGACGCCCCGTGGCGAGACCCGACTTTTTTTTTTTCTGCCGGCGATGACACGCTGGCAATAGGTGGCGCTGCGAGCGGCCCGTCTGCGTGCGTCTCGGCGGACGGTCAGTCCGGCAGCAGAACGGTACCGCCGGTTTTCTCGTCTCGCGAATTTTGGACCGCGCCGACGCGACCGCCGGCGACGCCGTGGGATTCGCTGTGTGTCGCACGGCGTCGAGGCGGGAGGGGCCGGGGTCAGTTGTGGAGCGGCAATCCGCTCGGGCGGCCCGCGGGGACGTGGGGGGAGTCCGGGAGTTGGGGTCGATGTGGGGGCCCGAGGCGGGAGCATCCGAAAGCACGTTGACCAGCGGCTGAGAACCGGCGGGGAGGCGGATGTCAGCATTCTGGAACGTGGGGGGAATTGACATGGCAGGGTTTGAAGCGGAGGCGGGGGGTCGGTTCGTGGACGCGGGAGCCGGGTACGCGGACGGCGGTGGGTGATGGTGTGCGCCCGAGTCTTTCCCGGTCACCGTGCGCTTGTCGTTCTCCGCGGCTTGCCCTTCGCCGATGTGCGGAGAGTTGTGTCTTTGATAGCGATCGGGTCCTTACTTACAGTCGAACATGGGCTCTCCACGGGTAGAGAGCACCTCGCGCCGCCTCTCCTGTTTTCTCCTGTTCCTCCGCCGACATCGCCACAGATCTGGGCGCCTCCTGCTTTGGACTTGGCGAGTGCGGCCGATCGGGTTGCGTGCGACGCGTGCCATGGCAACTGGACGGCAGATGACGCTTTACCGCTCGTCTTGCCTCCACGTCGCGGCGCCCCGCCTGACCGTCCGTGTCCGGTTTCGTTGCATGTCGACGGGCATTCTACTGTTGTTCGCCACTCCAAGAATCTCGCACTGCTTCCTGCTTTCCTGCATCACCTAAATGGCTTCCTCAATTTCCACCCCGCCACTCCTCACTGCCTTCTTTCTGGCTCTTTCCCTCCAAGCTGCGCTCAATAACGGCTTCAATATATGATAGTTGTAGGTTCTTAGTTACCACAGAGCACTCAACATAGCCTCTGTTCTCTGTGATACGTCCTGGCTCACCCACTGCCTTCCCGACTCTTCCTGGAGCGCTCGGTGCAGTGGCCTGTGTTGCGACGGAGTCTCAGTCGCACGTCTGTGGTCTCTATGCTCTGTCCTCGACTCTCCCACAACAACACTACACTTCTTAGCGCAAATCAACTCCCTAGCCGAAGTTTCATTTCTACTGCCCGATGCTCCGATCAGCGAACTATCTAAATGCTGAACGGCTGGGGAAAGCTTCGTATTATATATACGATATATATTATTATATACTATATATAGTACGGCTAGTTATATAAGATATTAGTAAAAGTGACGATAATAGAGCTAGGAACGGCGGAGCCACCTCCCGAGAGAGAGAGACGACGACGAGGAGAGAGAGAGGAGAGAGAAAGAGAGGAGCACTCGTGCGTATGGACCGGCGCCTGGCGACGTCCGATCGCTTCGGCGGCTTCTGCTCACTGTCTGACAGTCGTGAGACGGCGATACGAAGGCGATTCGTGGTGTGTGGGCGTCTGTTACATTAGAATGGGGTGATAAGACGGGAATACTAGCTTGAGCGTTTAAAGCAACGCAAATGTATTATTAATAAATCATGCTTCCCCTTTCACATTTCTGTTTTATGAGTATGGGTGGACGGTGTGATCACAGTGTGTTCGAATATGTTGTTCGCTGCGCATGCAGGAATATACCCTCGCTGGAAAAGTGCGCATCGCGCACTTTGCGCGTGGAATGCGCGCTTCGCCCTTCAAACGTGCGTTCAAGGAGCACGTTATCTTTCGGCCTTATCAAATCAAATCCGCTTAGGAAATATATACATTGTAGTTAAATATGTTACGATGTATCACGTTGGAGTTAAATGGCGCGTGTTATCTTCGTGGGAATTTTTCTAAACAGTCGAGAGTGCACCGATTCGAATAGTGCGCACAGGCTGAGCACGAAGTCACACTGTTATTGATTTTTACTTTAATTGTTAAGTTAACTTTAATTGATTCTTAACTGATTTAACATTTAAAGAGTCGCTTGCCAGGTATAATGCTAACCAATGACGATGCCAACTTTGATCAAGGGCTCGTTATGACATATAGAACATCGCATCTTTGCAGTGAGCTAGCTAGCAGCATTGATAACGAGCACCTACTAGATTTTAGCCCCTCGAGCATAAAAAGCAGTCCGGTTCGGTCTACTTATTGTGAGTATGTTATAATCGAGAATGTGGGTGAATAAGCCAATAAAATAATATATTGCGTCAATTTCACCGTAGCCGATTGTTGATGCATTGTGTTATAATAGTACTGCATATAATGTAAACAAGAGGCAAGCAGAACCCTCACCTTGAACTCACTTCACGAGAGGCGCCCTCCTCTACCTCCTCCCTCCTCCACCTCCTCTTCTTTTCCTCTCCTCCTCTCCTCCTCTCCTTCTTCTCCACCTTCTCTCCCTCCTCCTTCTCCTCTACCACCTTCTCCCCACCTTCTCCCCCTCCTCCACCATCTCCTCTCCTCCTCCTCCTTCTCATCCTCCTCCTCCTCCTCCTCCTCTCCTCCTCCTCCACCACCTTCTTTCCTCCTCCTCCACCACCTGGCCTTCCGCTACCTCCTCGCCTTCTCTACCTCTTCCTCTTACCACCTTCTCCCTCTTCCCCTCGCTTCTCCCCCCCTGCTCCGCCACGTTCTTGCCTCCTCCTCATCCACTCCTCTGCGCCTGCCTTTCCTGCGCTACTTTTGCGCCTCCACGTTTCTGCCCCCTCCTCCTCCTCGCTCCACTTCTGCCCGCTCCTCGCTCTCCAGCTATTTTCTCCCCACCTTCTCCCGCGCGTCCTCCTTCTCCTTCTACTCGCCTCCCCTTGTCTAGACTCCTCCACCGCATCATCTCCTCCTCATCCTCTCCCCTCAATACCTTCTCCCTCACTCCCTCCTCCTCCATGCCTCCTCACCACCGTTCTCGCACACCTTCTCCACCTCGCTCGCTCATCCACCACCCTTCTCTCCTTCTCCTCTACTACTCCTCACCTTTATCACTGTTCACACCAATGCATCGAATCATACACAAGTGAGTAAATGTCCGGGGTAAATGTCCTGGGGGGGGGGATTGTTCCGGGGGGTAAATTCGCGGGGTGAATGGCATACGGGGGGTAATCTGCCGGGGGATTAACTTGTCCGGGGTAAATGTCCGGGGTGAATGTCCGGGGCGGTAATTGTCCGGGGGGTAAAATGTGCCGGGGGTAATTGGTCCGGGGGTAAATGTCCGGGGGGTGATTGTCCGGGGGGTAATTGTCCGGGTGAGGTGAATGGGCATGGGGTAAATGTCCGGGGGTTAATTAGTGCGCGGGGGTAAATGTCCGGGCGGCATGTATAGTCGCGGGGTAAATTCGCTCCGGGGGTGAATCGGATGGGGGGGTACAATGTCCCGGGTGGTTATTGTCCGGGGTAAATTGTCCCGGGGGTGATTGTCCGCGGAGGTAGTAATTGTCGCGGGGTATTGTGTCCGGGGGTAATTGTCGGGGGTAATTGTCAGGGGGTACATTGTCTAGGGGGTAAGTTGTCCGGGTGATTGTCCGCGGGGTAAAGTAGGTGTCCGGGGGGTAATTGTGCAGGGGGTTGAATTGTCGCGGGGTGATTGTCGCGGGGGTAATTGTCCGGGGGTAATTGTTCAGGGGGTGTTTTTGTCCGGGGGTGAATTGTCAGGGGTGATTGTTCCGGGGTGATTGCACACGGGGTAATTGTCCGGGCGGTAAATTGTCAGGGGGTGATTGGTCGCCGGGGGGTATGTCTATAACGCGCGGCGATGGCAGCAATTATAGCAATTTCATTACGTTACCTAAAGTCTGTCTCAGAGTAAGACATCAACAGACCCAGCAATGTGGTAGTGAACGGTGCACTGGAATGTAGCGTTGACTGACTAATGCGTTCTAGGACAAACTGCAGCCAAGCTAGCGTACATTCCAGTGCACGCTCACTACCACATTGCTGGGTTGTTGATGTCTTACTCTGAGACAGACTTTAGGTACGTAATGAAATTGTATAATTGATACCACGCACGCACACACACCCACACAACACCACACACACACACACCCACACACACACATCACACACACACACACACACACAGCCAACACAAGCACACAGCCACACACCGCGACACGTGGTCGACACACGGTAGCTGGGCGCGTGGTGCATGCCCGCGCGTTGCCTCCGCGAGTCTGGCTGGGCCGGCTTTAGTGGCCGCGCCTGGCGCTGAGATCAGGGCGCACAACAACAGCACACGGCAACCGCCGCGCGCAGCGCACACACACACACACACACACACACGCACACACACGCACACACACGCACACGCACACGCACACACACTCACGCACGCACACACACGCATGTGCCCTCTTACATAGAACAAACTAACTAACGAACGAATTAACGAATGCGCACATACACACGCACGCTCGCAAGCACGCACCCCAAGCACAGTCGCACAACGTGCAGCCATACGTGTTTTTTAGTTTCTAGCTGCGATACTTTTGAATGTCATATAATATTTGCAAATGATATTTTCAGCGTTCAATATCCAACAACGAAATGAAGAGAGTGATCTTGGCGATACTACTGCTCGTTTCCCTGGTGGCGTCCACGGAAGCGGGTAAGCGCACTCACACACGCTTTCTTATCAAGATTTTATGGCCTCGTTTTAACACTCGTTTGCTGTATAACCACTGGAACATAATGATAAAAACATTAATATCGTAGTGGTTTCAAACGTATTTCCAGTAGAATACGTTGCCTGTTATATTTTAAATGATCGCGGTAAAACTATTTACATAAAATGAGGTGGAGGAAATTGAAGAATTTTTAATGATTTCATTTTAGTGTGTGGGCAGTATAACAGTAATTATTACATTTGCTGCAATGGACTCACCTGGAAAAGAGGTTTGAGTAACGCATGCTGCAATACGTCTTCGTGGTTTGGGTTCGTTTGATTAAATTCATGTTTACGAGTATCTGTGCTCGTCGATTGGAAATCTGCGTGCTTATGTATGTGTACTGGTGGCTTTCTCTATAAACTGAACTGATATTATTGAGTGCCACTAATTCATAAGCTTATGAAATGGTAACGATTTAAATATACTGCGATTAGCAGAGTAAAGTTCAATCTACATTCTAATATTTGGTAACTTCATTATAATTTTCAAGTGAGTAAATTAATGGTATCATTTTGCGAGAAATACTTTTTTATTTATTAAAGCGATTGGTTTAATAATTATGGTTCAGTGATTATTTTGAAGCAACGTTAATAAGCTGTTTAATAACTTGTTAAAATTAACGATTATATAATTATACGGTTTGGTCTTAGCCGCAATGTATTGACGAATATGTCTTGTAATCTTATTATTGGAAATGCTGAGACATAATTAATATAGCGTAATGATCATGGTTGTTTGCGATTTACATTTCCAAGCATTCAAGGTTTAAACACTATAAGACTGACAAAAATTCAAAACTGTCGGGAAATTTTTAGTTCTGCATTGCGATTGTGTTGCCGTTAAATTCGTTCCAATATATTTTTAATCGGTATACATTAATGTATGAGTAATTTGTTTTTAAGCAAATTTGCGAATAAAATTCCATACATAGTTAGAATACTATTTCTTAATGTTTTAATTATATATCGAGCATTCGAGAAATTGTGTGGTACTTAATTTTGTTAATACGATAACACATACATAAAGACGTATCAGAGAGGCACTATGCTGTTACTGTCAGTAGCCAGTGTTCATCCCAAACGGATTGCATGAAATAGGAGATGATATGCACGGGCTTGCTCATGAATTGACTGAATTTATCCTCCTGAGTGGCGAAAGAGGTGCATAGATAGAGGGGTAGTTTATAAAATACATGGTTCTTTTTAGCGAAATTCTGGTCAGAGAATTGACGCGACGAGTATTCAGGGAAACACATCCAAATTTTCACGTAAACATGCACTCTGTCTGATGAAACGTAGGCTATTATGCCGAGGAGAAAATAAAACACGAACTGTACTGTAGAATATTTTCACAACAAAATTCTGCCTTGGCTTTATTGCACCAAGGCATTAATATGCACCTAAACCAGCAAGTATTTTACAACGAAAGACAAATACAATCAAAAATAGAGTGCCATGCGTTTTCAGTAATACAACAGAGGAGCCGTTGTTAGAAACATCGTAAAAGTTAATGCTGAAGTTAAGACTAATGTTATGACTAATTTTGTTTCTGACAACGGGTCCCAGGTTGTCGGAAACACGGTCCGAAAGACACCGTCCCCCTCCCCTCAACTCTCTCAGCTTTCCTCTAGCCAGACCTGTCAGGCGCACCACCGGAATCGCCAGCATCAGCACGTAATCATGGCACGCACAGATGGACGTATCAGTACACTCAGTGACGGATGCTGGTGCTATCTATATAGATCATAGGAGTGAGTCTCGCGATGATTCGGTATTTAGCCTTAAATCACGTATTCGCGTTATTTCACCACACCCAGTTCATATATAAGCGCTATCTGCCATGCACCATGCACCAATTATTCGTCACCCGTGTAATGTACTGCCGCCCTAGTGTACGTGGGGATCTACTAAAATAAGAGTGTGTTTTAGCTCAATAACACTTTCCATCGATTTGATGCACCTGACGACACTATTAATTATACTAATTGAATCGACAGTCTTCCGTTTCTAACATGGCGTCATTTTTGTTGGCCGCGGCCCAACATGACTGTTAGTTCATGGGATCCACGCCCCGTAGCGCCAGGCTATGCACCGTGTTTCAATAGATTACTAACTGTTTGTGCGGTCTATAGGGTATGCAGCTATATAATATAATATAAATATAATATGTCTAAATAAGTAAATAAATATATATATATATATATATATATATATATATATATATATATATATATATATAATAAATAATAAATAATACATTTCTGATTTCCGCTTATTGTTTCATGCTCGTATAACTTATATTTACGTGGAAATGCACAGAAACGTGACGTATAAAACTGTCAATGAGCAATGCTGTCAACGTTACCTGCGTTTGTTTAATCCATGAAATATGGTGTCATTTGTCGTGTTTGACGACTATACGTGACTTGGTTATTTTGTGACGGCGTTGATGCTAACGGGGCGACAGCAGCCATTACAAAATACCCCGGGGGCACGCCCATTGTTAAAGCCGCACAATGCGCATCCAAACGCTAATTTCTTCAGTACTAGACTAGCAAATACTTCGTGTCATGTCATAATCATACTTACCTTATGGCAAGAAATAAACTCTAGTCTGCCTCCCATTTCACTGCGCGTTGTCTTATAAAAAGTATTTTGAAAATTACCTCCGATGTTGTTTGACAGTCATCCCACAATCTCCAAGCAACCGTGCAGCGGTGCCGCGGTACAGCGGTACGGGCGCAGCAAAGATAAAACATGGGACGTCACGTCACCACTTCGATGTTATGTTGTTTGAAGACCAATTTAGCTGTTGGCGCCTGATTACCTGATTTCGCCACCTCTTTCTTGTGGGAACGCGCAGTCAAATGGAGGAACTAGAGTTATTTTTGCATAAGGTAGTATGATATATGCATGACACGACATATTTGCTAGTCTAGTACTGAAGAAATTAGCGTTTGGATGCGCATTGTGCGCTTTAAAGGCTACGACGTGCCCCCTGGACAGGGATATTTCCGAACATCATTATTGACGGGAACAGATGGCACACGCGGTTATCTAGATACCCAACCATCAAGCTGATATTGGCTAAATATTGCAAAACAATATTGGGCCAATATCACCAGCCAATATCGGACCAATATAGGCAGGATATGTGCGTTCAATTAGGCAGAATTGTCCAATATCGGCCCAATATTGGCAAAACAATATTGGGCCCATATTCACCAGGCTGATATTGGCCCAAATATCTGCCTTATTGACAGGAGAAGCGACATAACCGAAGTGTGCCAATATTCAACTGGGTATTACTTTTTAGAGCAGTATATTGGGACAGGGTGTATTTAGGCGCAAAGCGTTTGCGACAGGGTCAGGTTTTCAAGGTCCCGAGGCACCCCTACCCAGTTCCGAAGTTGATGCCCTACACCCCCCCGGCCAAATACGCACGTTACCACGCTGCTAACACAATGCATATTTTATTTACGGCGTATTTATGCAAAGTCATGAAATTGTGTTTTGGCGTGGAATCTCAGAGGGACGAACGCAATGCTCGCGCGCACGTCACAAGACGCGACACACATACTCACGATGCACGCCACCATGCACGCATGCACGCTGTCCAGGGCGACGAGCGACGTGAGCGCCATTCTATTTGCATTACAGCATATATACTGCATATAAGCCAATACTGGAGAATTGTGGCGCATGGCTGCGATGTAGATCGGATTGACCATGCAGCATGTACACATGCACGCAGCCATGGACACAAACATAGCAGCATACCGCCACGTGTTTTGATTGTCTGTTGAATTCAAAAGGTATTCAATATTATTTGCATATAATGTATTTTAGCGTTCCTATTTCCCGCTATAATTTTCTAGTCCTGATAATAAATACAATAATAATTCTAGCCCCTATTAGTAAGCGCACTCACATCACGCACGCAAGCGCACGCAGCGCAGCAAAATCAATAACAAAAACAATAAGCAATATGATATTTATAAGGTACGTGCGGGATTTTATTCGCATATTTGGTAATTACTAAAAAACATGTTACTTATACATTATTACGCATACGATTAATTCTACCCGTAAAATTCTAGCGATCTTTGCCCTAATTAATGATATCTCCGCATTAACCTAGTAAGATTATTTTAAAAAAACACATGTGCACATTTTGTAGCTATAATGTCTTGCATCATTATGATATGATATTAATTTTATCAATTCTTATACTAACAAGAAAACAAAAGTTAAAGTACTGCCCGCAAAATGATACCATAATTTGTCATTTGAAAATCACAATGAATTTACCATACAATAGTATATAGATAGATTCGATCTGCTACATCGCCAGTATACATAATTCATTACCATTTCATAAGCATATGAACAAGTGGCACTCAATCATATCAGTCAGTTTATGGAGAAATCGCCAGTTCACATACATAACCATGTGAATTACTGTTCGCAACATGCATTATAGTTCGCAAACATAGATGTATGGCATAGATTAATAACACGAATAGTTTATGCCTTATAAACTGAGTCTTCCATTGCAGAAATGTGTGGTTCGGCTGTTCTTACGCAGAAGTATGCAGCATGCGCGTTTTCGAACCTTTCATAACTGAGCCTTCCATTGCAGCAATATGTGTTCGGCGTTTGACGCGCCGCATGCTGAAACGAAATAATTAAAATTCTTCTATTACACCGCCGCCTATACACATACTAACACAAATAGCTTAGCGCGATATTTTAAAATATAACAATATAAACTATTCTACTGTAGAGTACATTTAAGCTACTACGCAATAAGTTGTTCATTGTATTCATACCGACTTTATGTAGCAAACGATTGTAATTATGCCATATAAATCCTCGTAAGAAAGCGTGTGCGAGTGCGCTTACCCGCTTGCGTGGACGCCGCAGGGAAAAGAGCAGTAGTATCGCAAGAATCACTCTCTTCATTTCGTGTAGGAAATAAGGACGCTGAAAATATATCTTATGTAAACATTATAGAAACATACATCTAATAGTATCGAATATATCATATGTAACATTATAGAAGCATACATCTAATAGTATCGTAGCTCAAAATACCTGTAGCTGTACGTTGTTGCGATTGTGGCCTAGGGGTGTGCTTGCGCGCGTACATGAGTGAGCGCGCGTTTATTAGTTCGTTCATTCGTTGTTCGTTCGTTCGTTCGTTCGTTCGTTCGTTCTTTCTTTCGTTCGTTCGTTCATTCGTTCTTCATTTGTTTGTTTGGTTGTTCGTTTGTCGTTCGTTCTTCTGTTCGTTCGTCGTTCGTTCGTTCGTTCGTTCGTTCGTTCTTCGCTTCATTCTTTTGTTCGTTCGTTCGCGATTCGTTTCTGTTCGTTGGTTCGGGCTTACGTTCTTGCGAGCGTGGTGCGTGCGTGTGCGAATGAGCGCGTGTTTGTGTATGTGTGTTATTGTGTGTGTGTGTGTGTGTGGGTGTTGGTGTTGTGTGTGTGTGTGTGTGTGTGTGCGTGTGAGTGCGTGAGCATGTGCGCGTGCTGCGCTTGTGTGTAGCACTAATTAAATTTCATGGCTTACCTATGATGTCTGTCGCAGAGGAAGTATCTGTAGCTCGGCACCGTGGTATGAGCGTGTATGCTGCTATACAGCTTCACGAGGTACCTTATAATCATCATCACCTTATAAAATTCAAGTCCTGTGTGATGTCCAGCCTAGTGTTTTACGTTTGTATCGATGCTGACTCTATGTTGCAATTTGACGCATGCGCGAGCGGACATCCGGTAATGAAAAATAAAGAGCAGCGAATGGATTGGACGAAACGAGGTGTTATAATCTTCGGAGTTCAATTATTGTTTTGATATCATCAATCAACAAACAAATAAGAACATTACATGGCGACGAGAGTCAAACGATCACTAAGAAGCACGTATCTCTCTCTTTTCCTTTTCCATTTTCCTCT
>NW_014577071.1:1131044-1134050 GCF_000485595.1 Priapulus caudatus
TGCACCAATATCGGCCAAATATTGGCAAAACAATATTGGGCCAATATCACCAGGCCAATATTGCACCAATATCGGCCAAATATTGGCAAAACAATATTGGGCCAATATCACCAGGCCAATATTGCACCAATATCGGCCAAATATTGGCAAAACAATATTGGGCCAATATCACCAGGCCAATATCGGACCAATATAGGCAGATATTGGTTCAATATAGGCAGATATTGGTCCAATATCGGCCCAATATTGGCAAAACAATATTGGGCCCATATCACCAGGCTGATATTGGCCCAATATCTGCCTATATTGACAGGAGGACAGGACATAACCGAAGTGTGCAATATTGCAACTGGGTATACTTTTTAGAGCAGTATATTGGGACAGGGTGTATTTTAGGGCGCAAAGCGGTTTGCGACAGGGTCAGGTTTTCAAGGTCCCCGAGGCACCCCCTACCCAGTTCCGAAGTGAGTGCCCCTACACCCCCCCCCGGCCAAATACACACGTTACCACGCTGCTAACACATTGATATTTTATTCTACGGCGTATTTTATGCAAGTCATGAAATTGTGTTTTGGGTGAAATCTCGCAGAGGGACGAACGCAATGCTCGCGCGCACGTACACAGACGCGCACACATACTCACGCATGCACGCACACGTGCACGCATGCACGCTGTCCAGGGCGACGAGCGACGTGAGCGCCATTCCTATTTGCATTACAGCATATATACTGCATATAAGCAATAGCTGGAGAATTGTGGCGCGATGCTGCGATGTAGATCGGATTTGACCATGCACATGTACACATGCACGCAGCCATGGACACAAACATACAGCATACCGCCCACGTGTTTTGAATTGTCTGTTGAATTCAAAAGGTATTCAATTATATTTGCATATAATGTATTTTAGCGTCCTATTTCCCGCTAAAATTTTCTAGTCCTGATAATAAATACAATATATAATTCTAGCCCTATTAGTAAGCGCACTCACTCACGCACGCAAGCGCACGCACGCAGCAAAATCAATAACAAAACAATAAGCAATAGATATTTAATTACGTGCGGGATTTTATTCGCATATTTGTAATTACTAAAAAACATGTTACTTATACATTATTACGCATACCGATTAATTCTACCCGTAAATTCTAGCGATCTTTGCCCTAATTAATGATATCTCCGCATTTAAGCTAGTAAGATTATTTTAAAAAAACACATGTGCACATTTTGTAGCTATAATTTTCTTAGCATCATTATGATATGATATTAATTTTATCAATTCTACTTACTAACGAAAGAAAACAAATTAAAGTACTGCCCGCAAAATGATACGATAATTTTGTCATTTGAAAATCACAATGAATTTACCATACAATAGTATATAGATAGATTCGATCTGCTCATCGCAGTATACATAATTCATTACCATTTCATAAGCATATGAACAAGTGGCACTCAATCATATCAGTTCAGTTTATGGAGAAATCCGCCTGTACCCATACATAACAATGTAGATTACTGTTCGCAACATGCATGTATATCGCAAACATAGATGTATGCATAGATTTAACCACACGAATTGTTTAGGCCTTTATAACTGAGCCTTCCATTGCAGCAAATGTGGGTTCGGCTGTTGTACGCAGAAGTATTGCAGCATGCGTTGTTCGAACCTTTATAACTGAGCCTTCCATTGCAGCAAATGTGTGTTCGGCTGTTGTACGCGCCGCATGCTGAAACGAAATAATTAAAATTCTTCTATTACACGCGCCTATACACATACTACACAAATAGCTTTAGCGCGATTATTTAAAATATAACAACATAAAACTATTCTACTGTAGATACATTTGAAGCTACTACGCAATAATGTTGTTCATTGTATTCCATACGACCTTTATGTAGCAAACGATTGTAATTATGCCATAAAATCCTGGTAAGAAAGCGTGTGCGAGTGCGCTTACCCGCTTGCGTGGACGCCGCCAGGGAAACGAGCAGTAGTATCGCCAAGATCACTCTCTTCATTTCGTTGTAGGAAATAAGGACGCTGAAAATATATCTTATGTAAACATTATAGAAACATACATCTAATAGTATCGTAATATATCATATGTAAACATTATAGAAGCATACATCTAATAGTATCGTAGCTCAAAATACCTGTAGCTGTACGTTGTGCGATTGTGCCCTAGAGAGTGTGCTTGCGCGCGTACATGAGTGAGCGCGCGTTTATTAGTTCGTTCATTCGTTTGTTCGTTCGTTCGTTCGTTCGTTCGTTCGTTCTTTCTTTCGTTCGTTC
The DNA here is from genome assembly GCF_000485595.1 of Priapulus caudatus. Classification (NCBI taxonomy): domain Eukaryota; kingdom Metazoa; phylum Priapulida; class Priapulimorpha; order Priapulimorphida; family Priapulidae; genus Priapulus; species Priapulus caudatus. The sequence continues at coordinate 1,133,341 of NW_014577071.1, forward strand.
GTTCATTCGTTCGTTCATTTGTTTGTTTGGTTGTTCGTTTGTTCGTTCGTTCGTTCGTTCGTTCGTTCGTTCGTTCGTTCGTTCGTTCGTTCGTTCGTTCGTTCGCGATCGTTAAAATCTGTTCGTTGGTGTCGGGCTTTACGTTCTTGCGAGCGTGGTGCTGCTGTGTCGATGAGCGCGTGTTTTGTATGTGTGTTATTGTGTGTGTGTGTGTGTGTGGGTGTTGGTGTTGATGTGTGTGGTGTGTGTGTTGCGTGTGAGTGCGTGAGCATGTGCGCGTCGCTGCGCTTGGGTAGCACTAATTAAAATTCATGGCTTACCTTGATGATGTCTGTCGCAGAGGAAGGTATCTGTAGCTCGGCACCGTGGTAGTGAGCGTGTACTGCTGCTATACAGCTTCACGAGGTACCTTATATCATCATCACCTTAATAAAATCAAGTCCTGTTGATGTCCAGCCCTAAGTGTTTATCTTTGTATCGATGCTACTCTATGTGTGCAATTTGACGCATGCCGCGAGCGGACTCCGGTAATGAAAAATAAAGCAGCGTGGAATGATTGGACTAGAAACAGGTGTTATAATCTTCGCAGTTTCAATTATTGGTTTATGATATCATCACATCAACAAACAAATAAGAACATTACATGGCGCGAGAGTCAAAACGACACTAAGAAGCACGTATCTCTCTCTTTTCCTTTTCCATTTTCCTCT
>NW_014577072.1:0-3889 GCF_000485595.1 Priapulus caudatus
GTTAGGGAGGGAGCGAGAGTGGGAGAGTTAGGGGGCGGGAGCGAGAGTGGTTGAGTTAGGGGACGGGAGCTAGAAAGGGAGTGTTAGGGAGGGTGCAGAGCAGGAGAGGTACGGTGCTTGAGCTAGAAAGAGAGTGTTAGGAAAGGAGCGAGAGCAGGAGAGTTAGGGGGCGGGAGCTAGAAAGGGAGTGTTAGGGAGGGCGCGAGAGCAGGAGAGGTAGGGGGCGGGAGCTAGAAAGGGAGTGTTAGGGAGGGAGCGAGAGTGGGAGAGTTAGGGGGCGGGAGCTAGAGAGAGAGGGTTAGGGAAGGAGCGAGAGTGGGAAGGAGTATGTTAAGGGAGGAGTGGCAGAGGCAGGAGAGGTAAGGCGGGCGGGGCTAGAAGGGTGTGGTTAGGCGAGGGAGCGAGAAGCAGGAGAGTAGGGGCAGGGAGGCGTAGAAAGAGAGTGTGTAGGGAAGGAGAAGAGAGTGGGAGAGGTAACGGTGCTTGAGCTACAGATGAGTGTAGAGAAAGGAGAGCGAGGGCAGGAGAGGTAGGGGGCGGGAGCTAGAAAGGGAATCGTTAGAGAGGAGCAGCGAGAGCAGGAGAGTGTCGGAGGGCGGAGCTAAGAAAAGGGATGTAGGGCGGGCACGCGAGAGCAAGGAGAGTTCAGTGGGCGGAGAGACTAGAAGGGAGTGTTTAGGAGAGGGAGCGAGAGTGGGAGAGTTAGGGAGGGCGGGAGCTAAAAACGAGAGATGAGGAAGAGAAAGAGAGAGTAGGGAAAGAGAAAGGTATGATAATTTTTATAGAGAGAAATAACGTGTTAAGAGAGGAGGAGAGAGAAAAGAGAGAGGAGAGGGAGAGAGAAGAGAGAGAGAAGAGAGAGAGAGAGAGAGAGAGAGAGAGAGAGAAGAGAGAGCGAGAGACAGTGAGAGAGAGACGAGAGAGAGAGAGAGAGAGGAAGAGAGAGAGTAGAAGAGAGAGAGAGAGAGAGAGAGAGAGAGAGAGAGAAGAGAGAGAGATGAGAGAGACAGACAGACGAGAGAGAGGATAAAAGGAGAGGAGAAGAAAAGAGACACACGAGGAGAGAAAAGAGAGAGGACACGAGAGACCGAGAGTGAGGCGAGTCCCGCAAGGCTGCGTCAGCGGCTACACCCGCAGATTATGCACCACAGCGTGCGCAGAGCATTGTGGGAAATATTCGCTGTAGATCCGCGCGGAAACTCACCGGAGAAATTAGGGCAGACGCTCGTCCGAATTTCTTCGGCAGACGAGCAAAGCGATGGCCCGGTAGCGGACAGCGCGCGGAATTTCAAATGAAGCGGGCGAGCGCTTATTGCGTAGGCAGGTGGAGTGGGGGTAGTTATGAACGATGCGCTAGGAGTACTGATCGTCACCAGCGGCATAAGACCGTGGCGGCCAATTGTTTGTGGCACGATCGATCGTGAAAGATGGCGAATGACAGGGACTGCGCAAAAAGTAGAGTCATGTGTGAGGGCGGCAAGGAGGGTGGGTGAGCGGATGGAGTGGGGCAGTAGGAAAAAAATGATGGGTGGGGGTCAAGTAACCTAGTGGTGAGGGCAGGTAATGTGGGTGGATGCCAGTAATCGTGGGTGGGGCACAGTAATGTGGGCGGAGCAAGTAATCGTAGGGTGGAGCAAGTAATAGTGGTGGAGGCAGTATAGTGGGTGGCAAGCTAATGTGGGCGGGGCAATAATGGTGGGATGGGGAAGTAATAAAGTGGGATGGGGCAAGTAATGTGGGTGGGGCAAGTAATGTGGGTGGCAAGTAATGTGGGTGGGGGCAAAGTAATGTGGGTGGACGGCGAGTATGCGTGGGATGCGAGCAAGTAATGTGGCTGGTGCGAGTAATGTGGTGGGGCAAGTAAAATGAGGTGGAGACAAAGTACAGGTGGTGGCAGAAGTCAACTGTGGCAGTGGGGCGAGTAATGATGGGTGGCGAGATATGTGGGTGAGGCAGAGTAAATAGTGGTGACGCGAGTAACAATGAATGGCCGGGGCAAGTATGTGGGAATGGAGCGAGTAACTGTCGGGCGGGGCAAAAGTAATGCTGGGATGGGAGCAAGTAATTGGGTGGAGTAGGCAAAAATGAATGTGCGTGGGGGGGAGCAGTGAAATGTGGAATGGAGCAGTAGATAAGCATGTGGGATAAGGGACGAGTTAATATAATGGGGGGTGGAGCCGATAGCGATGGGACGGTTACGAAAGTATTACATTGTCTTCAAAGATCAGGGGACTAGGATTCTGCTGACGTTAAAACAAAAGAACGGACTTTTGCTTATCGAGAGCAGGTCCAGAAATGGGACCTTAAGTGTGTGCATAACTTGTCATCGCTTTGGATACGATGAGTCTCTGTCAAGCTAGTCTTCTCATCATCTTACACTTGTCATCTCTACTACATCTCTCTCCTCGTCTCTTACTCTCATCTCTCTCTCTACTGCTCTAGCTCTCTCTTCTCTCTCTCCTCTCTCTCTCTCTCTCTCCTCTTTCCCTCTCTCTCTCTTCCCCCCACCGACCACACCCCCTCACACTGTTCATACACTGCGACTCTCTCTCATCTCTCCTCGTCCCTCATACCTCTCTCCGTCTTTCATCTCTCTCTCTTCTCTTCTACTCTGCGTCTCTCCTCTTCTCCTCACTTCAAAGAGCAACCTCTCTCTCTGCTCTCGCTCTCTCGCCTCTCTCCCTCTTTCTCTCTCCCTCTCTCTCTCTCGCGCGCTCTCTCTCTCACCCCTCCCTCAGCCACTGATCGCCCGCGCGTCGTGGGTGTATTGTGACTCATCTATTTAAACCGCCCCTCTGTATCGAATTGAAATGTGAAGCGACTTGCACATCACGTAGCTAGTAGCTGGCAGTTTTCTAACCTCCGTCCGCGCGCGCGCCTTACTTGTAAAGCAATATATCGACGAAGACCGGGGCCTGTAAACCTTCAATGCGCTTCAATTACTTCAATACGTTTGCAATTCCGACGGATCCGACTGCGGTCTCGACCGAGTCTTCATGGCGTCTGTACGGTTGACGACGCAATCTATATGATTTGTGCGCAGTATTAAAGGTCTGGATGCCGTTCATAATGCCCGGGTACAAAAGATATGGTGTTTGGAGCGCTGTCTCTATATGGTCTCGATGAAGACTATCGTGTCTGGTGAAAGTTATAGCTCCTGGAACAGTCTATCGGGCCAGACCATTGGGTTCGGATGGCGGTCCGAGGTATAAGTGCTGGAAATAAATAGCAGACGATCCAGTAGTCGGGGACAGGTAGCGTTAGAGCAGGACTGGCTAGCTTTTGTGGATTTTACCTCAAGTTATAATTATATATTAGAAATGAAATAATTTTGGTAAATAGCACTGGGTCGTTTTTTGTGTGTGACTTATTTCCAAGACGACTAGGTTACGAGCACAGTATGCGTGAATGCTGTATATATATATATATGAGTATATGTATAAGGACTGGGTGCGGGATTTAGGTTTGGGTTTCCTTCAATCCGGCCTGGGTGCGGCACGGTGAGGTTTGGGTGCGGATACGGGTTCGGTACACACGGTAGAGCTACGTGTGATAGATGAAATGTGGGTGGTGTCTAAGTTAGTTATAACTCATATAGGCCTATATAAAAAAATATATATATAAACTGGGCTGGTGGAAGAACCCAGGACGGCTTGGAGTAGGCACGCAGTATATAGACGTGAGAAATTCGACCAGCCTCTAATACCAACGACTGTCATCATTCGAATAAAACGCGCATTCGAAATGCAGGGCCGATAGGTATCGTATGTATGTAGTGTCGCTCGTGTACATAAACACACACACACACACACACACACACACACACACACACACACACACACACACACACACACACACACATACACACACACACACACACACACACACA
>NW_014577072.1:4481-4909 GCF_000485595.1 Priapulus caudatus
GCACGCACGCACGCACTCGCGCAACGACATTACGCTAACCTCAGCCTTCAGATACGCGCAATATCAATCGTTGCCAGGGCAACGGCGACCGGGGAGACATTAATTTTCCACAACAGAATTTATCTCCGTCGCCACAGCCACGCGGCTATGCAGCTGAACACGCGGCAGCGGCAGCGGTCGTTGACGACGGTCCGTCCGCCCGCCGGCAGCATGTGTGTGCCGACGCATGGATCAGCGACGCTGTTTGCAAAGGCAGCTTGGTGCCGACGCACACGCGAATGACACGCTTATTATAGGCAAACGCTGCATCAATGAGTGCGTATACATCCGAAACCCTCAACCATATATATATATACCCTCAACCATGTGTGTGTGTGTGTGTGTGTGTGTGTGTGTGTGTGTGTGTGTGTGTGTGTGTGTGTGTGTGT
>NW_014577072.1:6202-7694 GCF_000485595.1 Priapulus caudatus
CGTGCGTGCGTGCGTGCGTGCTGCTTGCCTGCCTGCCTGCCTGCCTGCCTGCCTGTGTGCGTGCGTGCGTGCGTGCGTGCGTGCGTGCGTGCGTGCGTGCGTGCGTGCGTGCGTGTGTCAGCTTCCATGCTCGCCATACTCCGGCAGTAATGCACGCACGCAGCTCTCTGCCTCTCATTATTACTGTAGTCGTGTGCTCGCACGCAGTTAACGCAATCCCCGCGGGGGGGCGCTGCCACTGACAAACGTTATTCTACTAGCGCGGAGGTCACAAATTGAATTCTGGTCTCGGCATACCGGGGGCGTATATGTATCTACGTGCGTACATATATATATGTGTGTATATGTATATGTGTGTATATATATATAGCATACGCATACATGCACGCGCGCACACATACACGCGCACAGGCACACGCACACACACGCACATACACACACAGATATATATTTTTTTTTATAGATAAATAGATAGCAGATAGATAGATAGTTAGATAGATAGATAGATAGATANGTGTGTGTGTGTGTGTGTGTGTGTGTGTGTGTGTGTGTGTGTGTGTGTGTGTGTGTGTGTGTGTGTGTGTGTGTGTGTGTGTGTGTGTGTGTGTGTGTGTGTGTGTGTGTGTGTGTGTGTGTGTGTGTGTGTGTGTGTGTGTGTGTGTGTGTGTGTGTGTGTGTGTGTGTGTGTGTGTGTGCGTGTACGTGCGTATGTCGGTGTATGCTCGTTGGTGTAGGCGCGCGCACGCGTAGAGAAAACTAGTTATTCATAGTAATTGTGGTATTTTGCGCTAGTCCTAGTCCAACAGTGTTCTCTAGTTCATTTGCCTCGAAGACTGACTAATGCCCTTGCGGTGAAAAAATTAATACAGATAATGCAATGCAGTCGGGGGGAAGAGTAGCGCGACGTCGTGCCAGTCTATAGCGGACGCCCACGCACTTAATGGCGGTAGATAATTGTTCAAACGATATTTCACATCATAATTGCGTCAGCTTTTCGCATATAGAGTGAATAATATTTTGGCGTGTGACGGTTTGTAAAGCATACCGCCTGTAAGTGAGCCCTAATGGACGGGATAATGCCACTCCAGGGCGCCAAACACTCCCCCTCCCATACACACACCCACACCAACCCCTCGAAAGAGAGAAATAAATAACATTTTTGTTGAATTTGCTCCTGTGCAACACTCATACTAAAAGTAGCACTCGCGGTGACTGTCGCGAGAATGACGACGTCACACGTGACGTAGTTGATGATCAAACGAACAGACGCGCATTGTCTCGTCGTCTGCGCGCGGCCGCCGCCATCTTTGTTTCATCGGCGTCTCTCGTTACTGCCCGTATTTATACCTGTTACACGCTGAATAACGCGACTCGATATATATATATATATATATATATATATATATATATAGAGAGAGAGAGAGAGAGAGAGAGAGAGAGAGAGAGAGAGAGAGAGAGAGAGAGAGAGAGAGAGAGAGAGAGAGTAGAGAGA
>NW_014577072.1:11225-17186 GCF_000485595.1 Priapulus caudatus
CACACACACACACTTACTCGCTTCCTCTCTCACCTACCTCTCCTCTGACGCAGGCTCGCACAGAGAGATGTAGACCCCACTGTGCGAATATGATCACGAAGAGTGTTCTCATTACGAGATGGATGCTCCCGCAAGCAAGCAAGCAAGCAAGATGTGTGATTATTCACACAGTATAGTGCATTAAGAGCAGCTCTAGCTCATTCACATCCTCATCATCAACTCTCGTTACAGCTTCAAACGACTATATATATATATATATATGTGTGTGTGTTTGTGGTGTGTGTGTGTGTGTGTGCGTGTGCGTGTGCGTGTGCGTGTGCGTGTGCGTGTGCGTGCGTGCGTGTGCGCGTGCGCGTGGCGTGTGCGTGTGCGTGTGGTGTGTACGTGTATGCTACAGTGCGTGGTAACGACTGCGCGAGTGTAGACCGCTAATGCGAATGAATATCGCAATGTAGAGTGAGCTCCAGCTGTATGAACATGCGACTTCGATGTAGATGATATAAGTGAACGTACGGTTAATTGCATCTACTCACGGAGCCTAGATGTACTTCTAACTCCCCTCCCTTTCACCACCACACCGCCCCCTTGCTCTCACCCCTATACCTGCCTCTCCTCCACATTTTCCTCTTTAACTTCACTCTACACCTTGCTCTCGCTCTCACCCCTACGGCTTCCTCTCTGCCACATCTCATACCTGCTCCTCTCTTTCGCGCCCACGCAGCCTCCTCTTCTTTCTCATCCTCCTCCTCCTCCTCCTCCCTACACCTTCCTGTCCACCTCGCACCGCCCTCAGCTCTTATTATTCCAGTTACACGAGTGCGCTTGATGCTCTGCCTTCGCTTCGAAACTTTTTCCGTTGCCATAGCGACGGACATCTATTTCGTACAACTCTCTCGAGAGAGAGAACGAGCGAGAGAGAACGTGAGAGAGAGAGAGAGAGAGAGAGAGAGAGAGAGAGAGAGCGGCCGCCAGCAGAGAAATGTGAATTCTACGAGGCGGCATCATGATCATGTATATATAGAGTGCCGTGAGTGCGTGCCGAGCCGCATACATACGAAGGTGTGTGTGTGTGTGTGTGCGTGCGTGCGCGTGCGTGTGTGTGTGTGTGTGTGCGTGCGTGCGTGCGCGTGCGTGTGTTTGTGTGCGTGAGTGCGTGTGCGTGACGGTGACTGCGTGTGCGCGCGTGTGTGTGTGCGTGTTTGTGTGTTTGTGTGTGCGTGCGCGTGCATGTATCTGTGTGCGTACATGCGTGCAAGTGTGCGCGTGCGCGTGTGCGTGACGGTGACTGCGTGTGCGCGCGTGTGTGTGCGTGTGCGTGCGTGTGTCTGTGTGCGTCAGTACGCGCGTGCGTGTGTGCGTGTGCGCGTGCGTGTGCGTGTGTGCGTGCGCGTGACGGTGACTGCGTGCGCGCGCGTGTGTATGCTAGTGGGAGTGTCATCTCTCGCTGTTATGCTCATATGACGGTGAAGCGACGTAAATCAGGCAGCCACCAATAAACGCTAAAGAAGGTGAGGAGAATCGTCGGCAGCAGCTGAGTGAACGTGAGGGGTCCTCTGCTGTGTGCGCTGAATGCCTAGTGCCAGTGGCTAGCTGTGATGACGATGATAAAGCAGGATGGAATACAGGATAGATGTGGTGTGGGCTGGAGTGGGTGAGGGTGGGAACACCAGGATAAACAATGCGATGCTGTCTCCTAAAGCCTGTGCCTAGCAGTGGCTAGCTGTGATGGGAATCGTAAGGCAGGATAGAGGGTTGGGTGGGTTGGAGTGACTAGGTGTCATGAGTATGGTAGGGTGGAATACAGGATAGAGGGTTGGGTGGGCTGGAGTGACTAGGTGTCATGAGTATGGTAGGGTGGAATACAGGATAGAGGGTTGGGTGGGCTGGAGTGGCTAGGTGTCAGGAGTATGGTAGGGTGGAATACAGGAAAGACGTTGGGTGGGCTGGAGTGCGTATGGGTGGGAGAACCAGGATATATATAGATACTCTATTGTGCAATGAACCTTCATATGCACTTGCTTACACTGCCGCCCTTGCTGACGACCAGCGCCCCCTGGTGACGATGATAGTGTTGCCACGTATACGCCATTATGTGCTTAGATCAGTGTCGCCCCCTGCCGAGTTAATCGTGATGCGACACGATGAGCAAAATGTTAGGTTTACCAGCTCTCTCTCTCTCTTTCTCTTTCTCTCTCTTTTCTCTCTCTCTCTCTCTCTCTCTCTCTCTCTCTCTCTCTCTCTCTCTCTCTCGTCTCTCTCTCTCTCTCTCTCTTCTTCTTCTCTCTCTTCTTCTCTCTCTCTCTCTCTCTCTCTCTCTCTCTCTCTCTCTCTCTCTCTTCTCTTACTGTCACTCTCTCCCTTGCTCTCTCGTTCTTTTTTCTCGCTCTTCTTCTTTCCCTCTCTTTTTCGCGTTCTCTCGTTTCTCCCCTGTTCACTAGCGCAATCGCCTGCTGTTGTCTTTGGACTGTCTACATTCTAACCACTCTCTCACCGACCCCTCCCGCTTTCTTGCGCGCATCCTTTTAATATGTGGTTCCGGGAAAAAGACAGGCGCAATAAAACATTTATGTTCCGGAAAAAAAAAATTGCGAGGAGGGTTTCGAAGCTCTAGTTGCTAACGAAATAGCGCCATGACAGCGTGACGTCAGTCGCAATCGACGTTCTGATTGGCCGACGCTGGGGAATTGGTATGCCTGGCGGTGATTGGACAGTCAGCAGCACCGGCGGTCAATGTGTTCTGACGTCAGCTGGAACACCCGTGACGTCATCACGTTTTCGTAGCTCGTGTCTGAGACGATGGCGAAAATTCCACATTTTTTTTGTTTTTTTCCTTTTCCGTTTCTAATAGAATATTTTACGCGACGGGAAGCGAAGTAGAGCTGCGAGCGATATGACGAACGCCGTTACGTAACTAACACGCCTGCGTGCCTGCATGCTACCAGAACTGTTCGTGTTTTGTGTAGGACAGAAATGTCGGTAGAGTTTCTCCTGGGAGATTTATACACCTTCTCGTTAGCGATTAGCTTATATAACCACCACGCCCCCGCGCGGGAAAAATTGCCTGAGAAAAACGAAAACATGCATGTTTGGTATCGTCATCGTCGGTTAGATTCCACGGCGGCAGCTAGCTCGTGAAATCAAATCAGCAGCAGCAAGAGCAACACCAACAACAGCAGCAGCAGCAGCAAGAGCAACACAAACAACAACAGCAGCAGCAGCAGCAAGAGTAACACCAACAACAGCAGCAGCAGCAACAACAAGAGAAACAACAACAACAACAACAACAACAGCAGCAGCAGTAGCAGCAGCAGCAGCAGTAGTAGTAGTAGCAGCAGCAGCAGCAGCAGCAGCAGCAGCAGCAGTAGTAGTAGTAGCAGCAGCAGCAGCAGATGCAGCAGCAGTAGCATATCACCTCCATTAGCATCAGCATCATCAGCAGCAGAAGCAGTAGCAGCAGCAGCAGCATCTCCGTCAGCACAAGCAGCAACAACAATCTCTCAGTGTCGCTCCCTTAATCACCTGCATCGGTAAAGCCTGCATCGGTAAAGCCTATGCCCAATCTCGCTGTTGAAAAACGGGAACACACGTGTGTTGCGGCGGTGGAGAAAGAGAGAGAGACAGAGAGAGGGACAGGGATATAGTAAAAAAGAGGGAGATATAGCGCGCGAAAAGAGAAAGAGGGGTAGAGATAGATAGAGAGAAAGATAGATAGAGAGAGAGAGAGAGAGAGAGAGAGAGAGAGAGAGAGAGAGAGAGAGAGAGTCGAGGAGACGCCGAGGAGCAGATCAAAGATCCCACGAGAGAAAGAGTGAGAAGCAGAAAGAGAGAAAGAGAGAGAGGAGAGAGCGCGAGCGGAGTGAAGAATGAGAAAGGGAGAGAAGAAACGCGCTCGCTTGAAATAAAAGAGGAAGCCTGCCGCGCGTCCCTCGGCGCCGATAGCCAGACTCATGTCGCATGCTCGGAGCGCAGGGATGAGGAGTGCAAGAGGAGGCTGAGGAGGCATGCTCTAGAAATTTTCGTTGTTCTGATTCGCTGATCAACGTCGCCGTGTGTCAAGCGTAGAGGAGGGACCTGCTGTCTTCACCCTGCTTTCTTTTCTCTTCTTCTTCCCTTTTCTCTCTCGCTCGTCTTCTCGCTCTTTCACACGCGGCTCTCACTCTCTCTCTCTCTCTCTCTCCTCTCTCTCTCTCTGTCTCCCTTCTTCTCTCTCTCCTTCTCTCTCTTTCTCCTCTGTCTCTCTTCTCTCGTCCCTCTCTCCTTTTCTTTCGCGCTCTCTCTCTTCCCTCTCTCTCTTACCTCTCTCTCTCTCTCTTCTCTCTCTTCTCCCCTTCTCTCTCTCCTTCTTGCTTCCTATCTCTACCCCCTTGCTTCCCCGGTCGCTGTAGTGGACCCAGGTTGACCGCAGAGCATCGCATTGTTCTTTTGCAGGATCCACGCAGTTAAGCCAGCGTGCTAGGATGAAAGCACAGGAAACCACTACATTTGCTCAGACGACCCGCTCGCCACGCCGCTGAGATGACTGCACGAGGCCGCGACATATAGACCACGCTGCCGCGCCTATTTCATGCCTTTCCTGCCTTACAAATATTCGCGTAAGCATACATAGATAATATACATATACACGCACCGCACGCCCACGCACGAGCACCACCTACGCACCACGCACGCACGCACGCAGCACGCACACACAACACATATATATATATACAAGAGACTAATAATACTAATAGTATTATTAGCTCTTGATATAATATATATATATATATATATATATGTATATTCCGCACACATTCCCTTATATTTCTGCCGCACAATTACATGCCTTTGTCGCCTTCAAGTATTCGGTAAGTTACCCAAGCATAACATATTCCGTACACCTCTTGCGATATTTCTCTTATATTTGTAACGCACTATAAGATGTGATTCTCGCGTTAAAGTATTCGGTGAAAGATCGCACGATTTCGTGCCCTAATCATGAATTCGTTGCAGGCATACTCGTTCTAGAAACTATAGACACGGCTTGCCGCAGTTCCCGTATGTTTTTGCCGTACCATTATATGCCTTTCTTTCCCTTTAGATATTCTACGAATGTTAGCGACATACATATTCCGTTTCTCCGTACTTCTGTCAGTCTGGTTACTCTCGCAGTTTTTCTCGCATATCTCCATCTTTCATGTACATAAACGCACTACCCCCCGGCTCTTCTTCGCACTCAAATATTTGGTGAACGATGCGCGAGCGAATACACAAAACGTATTCGTCGCAGACATTTTCCCTGGGAAAATCTTTTCCTCTTTTGTTCTTGATTTATTCTTGGCTTCATTCGCGGAAGAAAGAAAGCGCGCACGCGACCGCGTTGCTTCTTTTTACGTAGCAAGCTTTTCCGTAGCAAAGTTGTTCACGTACTCACACGGGAAAGGTTTCACACGCACATACGCTAGCACNTCTCTCTTCTCTCTCTCTCTCTCTCTCTCTCTCTCTTTATGTCTCTACCTCTCTCCCTCTCTCTTTATCCTTCGCGCGCGCTTTTCTCTCTCTCTCTCTCTCTTTCTCTTTCTCCCCTACGTTCTCTCACTCTCTCTCTCTTTCTTTCTCCTCTTCTCTCTCTCCCTTCTTCTTCCTATCTTACCCCCTTGCTCCCGCCGTCGTGTAGTGGACCCCAGGTTGACCGCAGACATCGCATTGTTCTTGCAGGATCCACGCAGTAAGGCAGCGTGCTAGGATGACAAGCACAGGAAACACTACATTTGCTCAACGACCCGCTCCGCACGCGCTGAGATGACTGCACGAGGCCTCGACATATAGACACGCTGCCGCGCTATTTCATGCCTTCCTCGCCTTCAAATATTCGGTAAGCATGACATATATATATATACACGCACGCACGCACGCACCCACGCACGCACGCACGCACGCACGCACGCACGCACGCACGCACGCACGCACACACACACACACACA
>NW_014577072.1:17492-18951 GCF_000485595.1 Priapulus caudatus
ACGCACACACGCTAGCACACGCACACACGCTAGCACGCGCACACGCGTTAGCACGCGCACACACGCTAGCACGCGCACACACGTTAGCACGCGCACGCACGTTAGCACGCGCACACGCGTTAGCACGCGCACACACGCTAGCACGCGCACACACGTTAGCACGCGCACGCACGTTAGCACGCGCACACGCGTTAGCACGCGCACACACGCTAGCACGCGCACACACGTTAGCACGCGCACGCACGTTAGCACGCGCACACACGCTAGCACGCGCACGCACGTTAGCACGCGCACACGCGTTAGCACGCGCACGCACGTTAGCACACGCACACACGCTAGCACGCGCACACACGTTAGCACGCGCACACGCGTTAGCGCACGCTAGCTCATGCTACGTATATTTCTGCAATCTTTCGCGTATATTTCCACGTTCCCCCGCTACAACAATAACGTATGTACAGCACGCGGCAGACGCATGCCGGGGTTCCGTCGGACATTCACGCGAGCATGCCGTGATGTCGGAATGCAGACGCGACATGGCTCGTGTGCGCATGCGCAGTCGTCCCGCGTGATGTTTACCTTCGCACTGCAGTATGCCGTATATATATATATATATTGTACTCTTTATAATAATAATCATAATAATAATAATAATATGAGTATATTAAGTTGCAAAATTAACAGTAAAAAAAGTAACAAACTTTGGTCTAACGTGCCATTTGAGAGGTGCTTTGAACAAAATAAGAGGTAACTCATGCACCATCTATCTCTCTCTCCCACACTCCTTCTCTCACACACTCCTTCTTCTCTCACACACTCCTTCTTCTCTCACACACTCCTTCTTCTCTCACACACTCCTTCTTCTCTCACACACTCCTTCTCTCTCACACACTCCTTCTTCTCTCACACACTCCTTCTTCTCTCACACACTCCTTCNAACAACTACTACTACTACTACTACTACTACTACTACTACTACGACAATGATCATGATGACGATGACAAGAATAAAGCCAGGGCCTCTCTCTATCTGTCGCAGCAGCTCCCAACCACAACATCGGTTATCATACAGCCTGGTAGTCACGCTCTTTCTGTCACCACGGGATCCTGCGCTTCTTGGCAGCCATAGGTTTGCTACGCAGCAATATTGAGCGAAAGCTACGCCGATGCGGCGTTGACGACTGTGGCACGGTCCCTCGCGTTTGTTCGCTCGTATACGTACGTATGTACACACACACACACACGAGCTCGCAACTGTACGTCTATAGCGGCAGCATATGCGGGGCACGGGGACGCAAAGAGAGAGAGCGCGCGCGAGAGATAGAGAGAAAGAGCGCGCGCGAGAGAGAGAGAGAGAGAGAAAGAGAGGGACGGAGAAAGAAAGAGAGAGAAAGAGAGAGAGAGACGGAGAGAAAAGAGAGACGGAGAGTAGAGAGAGAGAGAGAGAGAGAGAGGAGGA
>NW_014577072.1:19654-23243 GCF_000485595.1 Priapulus caudatus
CTCTCTCTCTCTCTCTCTCTCTCTCTCTCTCTCTCTCTCTCTCTCTCTCTCTCTCTCTCTCTCTTTCTCTCTCTCTCTCTTTCTCTCTTTCTCTCACCATCACCCCTCTCTCTCATGGTAACAATAATCGTTGGCGTGTTTGGTTTGGTTTGCATAAAACGCGTCGTGCATTCCTGTCGGGTAATACTACTCGCTCGCTGTGCTGGTTCTTTGCTCTCGCTTGTTGTTTGGTGGCGGCCTGCTCGTTTTTCCCCCGACGTTCGTTCGCCATGCCCGCCCGCACGCAGGAACCGGAGCGTGAAAAACACCAAATCGCTGTTCTAATTTTCGCTAACGAGTTCGCACGCGCAGACGCAGCACGGGGCAGCGGCCAGGCGCGATCGCTCGATAAATGCCGACGATGCATCAGCGCTTCTCTCCGGTTACGGTGACGACGAGACGGAGGGGTAAAAATCAAGGTCAGTACGGATCATGTGAAAAAATGGCGAGAAAAAGAAGTAATAGCGAATACGGCACAGTCCCCCCCCCCTCAGCCTAACGCGCAGACGGAATTCCGAGCGGGCGCGTTTACGCATGCGTTGAGTAGGGGTGTTGCTATCCCCCGGTCGTGGAGGGACGGTCACGTGATACAGTTGCCGTATACTTCAAAATTATTACTCATCCGGTAACCGTAACTCCAACACCTCCAACGCTAACCCTAACACTAAATATATATATATCGGAGCGCTTTATATAGGGGGTGTGATCCACAAAAATAATCTATGGTGTGGGGACAGATATCATGATGCAAAAACTCTAACCCTAACCCTAACACTAACCCTAACTCTAACCCTAACCCTAACCCTAACCCTAATCCTAGCTGCCACGTTGCGGTGTCCCTCCACGCCCGGGGGATAGCATTACCCGTTGAGTAGTATGCGGGGCGGATATGTGGCCAAGGGGAGATGTTTACATCATCCAGCTAGCGGTGGAGTTGCGGGGCGGTGCGGGGGAGATGCTTACATTACCCAGCTAGCAGCGCGGTGCTGGAATCGAACGCTTTCGCAGACGCGGACCGTTTCCTGTCGGACCGACTGTACGACTGGTCCCGGCTGCTGTGCGCATGCGCTGTCGGCGCGCGCGTTCTCTCAGCCGTTCATTCATTTATTCAAAAGCTATTTCGACCAGCGATGACTCATCGCTGAAGCTTCCCCAGACCACGGCCAGGGGGCGTCTCTGTTCGCAGTGGCGTACGTATGCATGCTGCGACTTCGATGCTGGCGTATAACGTAATCTAGTGAAGATTGTATTCGACCGAAAACTAATTAGAACTGTTGCCAAAGGGGATTTTTTTTATCGCTATCATGCCGAATAACAATTTGTGTTTATTTGGTAAAGACGAGTAACTATTTACGAGCGTTCGTGTCAAGGACAAGTTTTAAATGCGGTGGTTATTGCTTTCCTTATCTTTCCTCTTCCTCCTTCCTTCCATATTATTTATTTTCCTCCCACACCTCCTTCTTCTTCCTTCTCCTCATGCATTCCCATTCCTTTCTGCTCTATCCTCTCTCCTCTTCTTCTCTCATTCCTGCTCCTCCACTTCATTCACTTTCTCTTCTTCCTCTTCACTCTCTGCCATTCTATATCTTTCTTTCATCCTCCTCCTCCTCCCCTGTTCCGTCATTCCATATTCTCCCCGTTCTCGCTCGCTCTCTCTCTCTCTCTTCCTATTTTTTCTCTCTATCTCTTCCTCCTTCTTTCTCTCTCTCTCTCTCTCTCTCTCTCTCTCTCTCTCTCTCTCTCTCTCTCTCTCTCTCTCTCTCTCTCTGTCTCTCTCTGTGTCTGTTTCTATCTGTATCTTTATCTCTATCTCTCGCTCTGTCTCATTTTAATTCCTAGGGTTTGCACTCGGCATGATTTTTTTCTCCTAACTCATTAAAGTACCTATTACGAATGCGATGTCACCATCGCCTGGCTAACCCTGTCGAATGTGCGCGATGACGTCACTGTCTATCGACTTTACTCGTTTCGAATGTAAACAACGCTTACTTTAAGCGCCGACAGAGTGCGTAACAGTAGCTGTCCCAGAAGGGGGAAATAAACGCGGGCCAAAAAATGTAACAAAAACATTTGAAGACGAGTTTCGTTGGGAGCTAATACCTATATCGATGCAAATGAGCGGGCGCTTGTGTATCGCTGGTTGCATTGGGTAAGGGCGTAAGAGTCTCAACAACCAGTATGAAACAGTTTAATGACTTAGAGGTTAGATTCGGGGCTTAGTAGAAAGATTTGTAGAGGGGTTTACGGTACGGCCATTTCGCATTCATTTTGCATTTTGAGTCCAGTTGCAGTAACGAGTGAAAATTCTAAATAAATAAAATCGTTACCAGTTTCTGCTGATTCCTGGTCGGATCAATCTATCTTAGGTGAGTTAGCTGTTTTGATTTTACACCATCTCGCCAAAAATAACACGCATATTTGAACGAACTGTGTAACTAAGTTTTAATTTCTTGTCTACAAAAGAGGTTTTAAATCTAAATTAAATCAGGGGTGAATACAAGAAAAAGTTAAGAGTTGCTGTTTTTGCACTCCTGTATAAATTATATTTTAAATAAAGCGCATTTCAATTTAAACATATGCCATCCGATCCAGAGCTATTTTGCTAGCATGATAGGCAAAAATACAGATCTAGACGGCAAAGAAGAAAGAGAAGACACATAGGGCGAGAGGGAGAGAGAGGGAAAAGGAAAGAGAAAGAGTGCGAGAGAAACTGAAAGAGAGATGTGAGAGATGAAAGCATAAAGACAGATACAAGAGACAAGCGACAAAAGAGAGAATGCGCACGCGAAAAAGAAAGCGGGAAAGGAAAAAGAAAGAGAAAAAAAAAGACAAGATAGGCAGAGAGAGAGCGAGAGAGAAAGTGAGAGAGAGAGAGAGGTAAAGAGAGATAGAGAGAGAGAGAAAGAGAGAGAGAGAGAGGTAAAGAGAGAGAGGGGGTAGAGAAAGATAGAGGGGGGGGGAGAAAGAAAGAGCAGCGAGATAACGAGATAGGGGAGCGAGCGACTGACTGAGGCTGGCAGTGAGATGGAAATTAAGAGTGCAGACCGTCCGTAAATTGCAGAATACCCATAAAACGGGTAAGAAAAAAACCACCAGCCATACGTCATTGGACGCTCCCCGGTGACCTCCCACGCAGCGAGACTACGTAAAGATATAGATTGAGGGGTCAAGGAGCGGTCATAATTAACGTCTGCAGCCTCACCGTAGCGACGACGCTCTATCGCCACATGGTGGCGCTGGCATAGCGCGACCACGAGCATTCGGTCGGTCGGCCGACGTGTCTGCGGCATCACGTATTGATTTCCATCGCGAGAGTGACAAAGAGAGAGAGAGAGGGGGAGAGGGAGGGAAAGAGACAAACAGACAGACAGAAGAGGACAGAAAGAGCGAGAGAGAGAAAGAGATAGAAATAGAAAAAAAGGGAAAGAATTGGGAAATGAGAGCGAGAGAGAGGTAGCGAAAGAGAGAGAGAGAGAGAGAGCCCCGCCCAGATGAATCAGATCGCACCTGCCCATCTTTGAATGAAAGAATAATTATCGAATTTTTACTG
>NW_014577072.1:26850-30787 GCF_000485595.1 Priapulus caudatus
GAGCAGAGAGAGAGGAGACGAACGAGAGAGAGACCGAGAGCAGGAGTAGAGCAGAGAGGAAAGGAAGGCACGCGCAAGCCAGACAGAGAGCGGCGAGCCGACAAGAGCGAGAAAGCGTATGAGGAGGAGAGATAGGCTACGAGAGAGAGAGAGACAGCGAATCTACATTAGGTTTTGTGCGCCGGCCAGCTCTCCGGCGCCCCTCGCCCGCGCTCACCACCAAAAGACCCACCTACGCCGGCGCCCGCCAGAACCAGCCCCGTCCCCGGCTGGCGAGCACCCTTGAGCGCTGTTTGTAGTTGCATGTCGAGGATCGATCGCGCAGCAGGCAGCCTGCCGGCCAGGACTTCGTTATGCTTACCGCGCGTGCTGTGCGTGCCTGCAGTCGTGCGTGCGTGCGTGCGTGAGTGCCGGCACCTCACGCACACGCACCACACGCACACAACACACACACACAACACACACCACACCACAGCACACACAACACACACACACACACACACCACACAACACACAGCAAATATTATATATCCGCGCATAATATTATATACTATATATAGTATATAATATATACTATATCATATATATACGATCTCCGTTCGCATAGAGTGAAACTTGTGGTGTCTGCGAAAAGTCATAAATTGCGCGGTAAAAAAATGTTTCATTATTTATGTGCCGCCGCAAGTTTCACGATCGTGTGCGGGCGGGCAGCGAGCCGCCCAGTGTTAGCACTGGTAGCCCGACGCCACAGATCGACGGGCGTAAATTGCTTGATGCGGTGCTCCGGAAACAGGCGGAAATCGTGCTATCTATCACGCCCACGGCTAGGCGCACCGTCGCGATGCTCACACAAAATAGCCGACGTCGACAGCCAAAACAACGTCGGCAGCGGGGCAACTGTCGACGTCCCGAAACCCTTTACTGCGCATGATCCGCGTCAGCCGATGAGAGAGGGAGAGAGAGGGTGGGGAAGAGGCGACGAACGAGGAGGCGAGAGAAAGTAAGAAAGAGAGAAGTGTGTGCGAGTAGAAGCCACTGGAGATCGGGTAAGGAAGAGACGAAGGACGAGGAAGGGCGAGGGAAAGGAAGGAAGAGAGAAGTGATATTGGTATTGACACTGCCAGGGATGCTGACATACAGGGAGGAAGGGCTCCACTAATGTGGAGGCGCGATAGGTACATGGGGGGCTGGGGGCGCTAAGCTATTTTTTGTTCGTAAAGATCGATGTTTCTAGTGATAGATCGATTGTTCGATATGCACTTAGATAAATTGATAAAAAAAATAGATCGTACAGACAGTCAGATTTCTAGATTGATTACTTGATTGCTTGATAACTGCATTGGTTACATGATTGATTGACTAACTGCCTGCCCCAGACCTGAATTGATTATTTTATTTATTTATTGATTTTGATTAACTCGATTGACTAATAGCATAGAATAGATAGATAGATGGATGGACGGACGGACGGACGACGACGAGACGCGCACGAGACGGAACGGACGGCACGGACGGACGGACGATGGTAATGGATGGATGGATGGATGATGGATGATGGCATGGATGGATGGATGGAGGATGGATGGATGGATGATGGATGGATGGATGTGATGGATGGATGGATGAATGGTATGGATGGCATGGATGGATGCGATGGATGGATGGATGCGATGATGGATGGATGGATGAATGGATGGATGGATGGGATGATGATGTGGATGATGCTACTGGATCCGGATGGACATGGGGAGGGATGGATTATGGATGGAATGGCTATGGATGGATGGATCGCGATTGGATGGATGATGGGTATGGCATGGATGGCCCTGCGCTCGCGGCATGGCAGTTGGAATGGTCCATCGGATGATGCGCATGGATTGGATTGATGGGATGATGATGATGGATGGCTGGGGATGGCCGATGGATGGAGTGGCATGGGATGATGCGTGTGCCTGCTTATGTATGGGAATGGAATGGATGGCGATGGATGGATGGAATGGATGGATGGTTCATGGATGGATGATCGGGTGTGGATGGTCATGGGTATGGATGGGATGGATGGCCATGGATGGATGGGCCAGGATGGTCATGTGCAATGCGATGATGGATGGTACTGGAGTGGCATGGCATGTTCATGGGATTGGATGGATGGATGCATGGTATGGACTGATGGCGCATTGGAATGGGCGATTGGATGGCCTCCGGAGGATGGTTGATGCATGGGCTCTGTGCCTGCGATGGCATGGCGGTTCATGGCATGAATGGCATGGGATGCATGGCCCCATGGGATGGCTTCATTGGATGGTATGGATTGTATGCGGTAATGGAGGATGGGATGGTTATGTCATGGATGGAATGTGGCACTTGGGCATGGATGGATGGGATGCGATGGAATGGATGCGCATCGGATGGTCATGGAGTGGCATGGATGGTGGAGGCGATGGATGGATGGATGGATGCCAGTGGAGTGGTGGCCTAATGGTCCATGGCCGATGGATATGGCATGGGCAACTGGATGGATGGTATGGATGATGTGATGGATGGTGTCAGGTCATGGCCGATGCTATGGTCATGGTCATGAGGTTGATGGCTATGATGGTATGGAGGATATGGATGTGGATGATGGATGGATGGTCATGGATGGATGGTTGGATGGATGGTTACATGGATTGGATGGATGGTATGGATGGACTGGCGATGGGATGATGGATGGATGATGGCATGATGCGATGGAGCGATTGGTCCCATGGGAGGGCTAAAATTGGTATGGCCACATGGCCATGCCTGATGGTATTCTTCATGGATGCGCGACGGACTACGATAGCCCCATGCCATGGGATCTGCGATGCGGCCATGGGCTCTGGAATGGAATGGTATGGCATGGCGGTGGACGCTTGCGGCGATGCGTTCTCTACTTGGCATGGGCCATGGCAGGTATAGATACGGATAGATAGGTGCACATGCATCTGGCGCCGAGGCCCTAATAACTGGTAGTAGATCGACAACGCTGAGCCTTACTAGTCTTGTTTCTTCTTCCCCTCCACTACGAACTCCGCATCCTTCTTCGCCTCGTCCGTTCCTCGTCCATTCCCGCTCGATTTCGCTCGCCACCTCCGGCTTCCTCCGCTTCCCCCGCCTCTTCACCGCTTTCTTCCGCCTCCCCGTCGCCCCGCCTCTCCTTCGCCCGCCCGTCGTCGATCCACCGCGGCCCGTATCCACTCGTGGCTGCTCGATCTACGGATTAGGGCTTTTAAATTTTTGTTTTAGCCAGAACCACCTCCCAGACGTGCTGATTCTGAAAATATTTTTAGTTTCCCTCTAGGCTGCGGAGTTGTCTAGTTATGCGAGTACGGACTAATTCGGCTGAACAACTTTATATATATAGATATAGATATATATATTATTACTGTATATATATTTATTTACATACGTATATACATAATTATTATCAAGAGTAGATAATAGGAGATCTCCTCTTATCTACTCTTGATATTATAATTATTATATACATGTGTTTTTCTAATACGCAGATGTTCCTTTTCTTTCCGTAGCTTCATGTCATTGGTCGTCAGGACGGTGCTAAACAATGTATAATATACTATTCACTCATGTCTCTGCGCCTCTCTCTCTCTCCGTAGCTTCATGTCATTGGTCGTCAGGACGGTGCTAAACAATGTATAATATACTATTCACTCATGTCTCTGCGCCTCTCTCTCTCTCCGTAGCTTCATGTCATTGGTCGTCAGGACGGTGCTAAACAATGTATAATATACTATTCACTCATGTCTCTGCGCCTCTCTCTCTCTCCGTAGCTTCATGTCATTGGTCGTCAGGACGGTGCTAAACAATGTATAATATACTATTCACTCATGTCTCTGCGCCTCTCTCTCTCTCCGTAGCTTCATGTCATTGGTCGTCAGGACGGTGCTAAACAATG
>NW_014577072.1:31419-37015 GCF_000485595.1 Priapulus caudatus
ACCCCCCGGACAATCCATCCCCCGGACACTTTATCCCCCCCCCGGACATTTACCCCCCGGACAATTACCACCCGGACATTTACCCCCGGACATTTACCCCCGGACAATTACCACCCGGACATTTACCCCCGGACATTTACCTCCCGGACAATTACCCCCGGACATTTACCCCCAGGAAATCACTCCCGGACAATTACCCCCGGTCATTTACCCCCCGGACATTTACCCCCCGGACATTTAGAGGAGGAGTTAGAGGACGACGGAGAAGGTAGCGGAGGAGGAGGAGTAGGAGGGAGAGAGGAGGAGGTAGAGGAGGTAGAGGAGGTGCAGGTGGTGGTTGAGGGAGAAGGAAGAAGAAGAGGGGAGAATGTGATGGAGGAGTAGGTAAAGGCGCCCTCTTCTACCTCCTCCTCTCCTCTTCTCCTCTTCCTCCTCCACCTTCTCCCCTCATGCTCATCTTCCACCTTCTCCCCCTCCTCCTCCACCACCTTCTCCCCACGTTCTCCCCCTCCTCCTCCTCCACCTCCTCTCTTCCTCCTCTTCCTCCTCTTCCTCCTCCACCTTCTCTCCCCTCCTCCTCATCCACCTTCTCCCCCCTCCTCCACCTTCTCCCCCTCTTCCTCCTCCATCACCTTCTCCCCACCTTCTCCACCTTCTTCTCCTCCACCACCTTTCCTCCTCTTCGACCTCCTCCCTGTATCACTGTTCAACAATGAATAATAAACACCAAGTGAGTAATTGTCCGGGGGGTAAATGTTCGGGGGGTAATTGTCCGGGGGTGATTGTCCGAGTGTATTTGTCCATATAATATAAGCCTTGCTGCCCCTTGCGCGCGGCATTTCCCCAGGGCGTGATGGCGACAATCGGCGCTTGGCAATAGCATGCCTCAGCATGTATAGTAGTACATCGAATTCTCTCTCTGCCCCCCTCTCTCTCTCTCTCTCTATCTATCTATTTATCTCTTGCTCTATATCGTTCTCTGTCTGCCTGTGAGGATGGATGTACAGCTAGCCTCGTACCGAGCATGACAGCTTATATAGCAGCTTTGTCCTGTAGGCGCGCTCGTCGTATGAAGGTGTTCCAGTAGCCCCCGCATAAATCTCTCCTTTAGGTTTATATATAAGCGCGAGGACGATGGCCTGACGTCGGATTATGTCCGACAGTCGAGCAATTAATTGTAGCATCTCGTCTCTAATTCATCTTCCGCAGAACAATATTTATCGCGCAATTAGTCGTGATGAATTGATGCTGCGGGTAGTGGGGAGTCTTTTCTCCCCATTCAATAATGCTAGAATATTTGTTGGATTTTTTTGGGCATTACTGTTGGGCATTTGTGGACGTTTTTTTAAAATGTTGGAATATGCGTTTGTTTTACGGGTTGGTCGTTTCAGGCAGGCGGTCGGTGCGGCTTTGATGGGAAGGGAAAGGATAAGAAAGGGGAAAACGAGATAAAAATAAAAATATATAGGAATATAGTTAGAAAGAAAAGAGGGTTTGCGTATGTGCGTATATATGTGTGACCGAGTGTGAGAGCGCGTGCGGTGCACTGCTCCTCGCGCCTAGCTGTCTCTCTATACCAACTGCCTTGCAATCAACATCCCTAATTATCCATCATAATTACCCCTCCCCTAATTACTCTCCGTTAATTAGGACATAACAATTAAATCGTGCCATCAACCTAACACCTTGCATCGGCGAATCGCGAATTGCGCCCGAGAGTTCAAATACACATACATGTAGATGCCCATGTGTATGCATATCGATGATAATAATTCCATAGTAGTAGTAAATCGATAGTGATCGAACATGATCGATCAATCGCGTTAATGGTGTGCATGACGTGTAAGTATTTCACGTGGATGGGGTGTCTGTGTATGATTGATGCGTATGTGTTATGCGCTAGTATAAATATTGTGCTTTGCGCCCCGAAAGAAACACTAACGCAATCTAAGACGATTGGCACGTGCACGTATTCTCACAGATACGTACTCCGTACACATGTACTCTCTTTCTCTCTCCCCTCCTTTCCTCTGCATCTGTCTCTCTCTCCCCCGTCTCTGCCACTTCTCTCTCTCCCCTCTCCTCTGTCCCTTCGCTTTCCCCCTTCTCTTCCCCTTCTCTCTCCCCCCCTCTCCTCTGTCCCTTCTCTCTCCCCCTTTTCTGTCCCTTCTCTCTCTCTCTCCTCCTTCTCTGCCCTTTTCTGTCCCTTCTCTCTCTCTCTCCTCCTTCTCTGCCCCCTCTCTCTCTCCCCTCTTCTCTGCCCCTTCTCTCTCCCCCCTCTCCTCTGCCCCTTCTTTCTCCCCCTTTTCTGCCCCTTCTCTCTCTTCCCTCTTCTCTGTCCCTTATTTCATATTTCCTCGTATATAATATCCCTGCATATCTCCATACATCTATCGAGATATATAATATATCTACTAGCGGGATACCCGGCGTTGCCCGTGGAAATCAGTGGCGTTACTCAGTTGGTGACCGCTTGGTTGAAAGGAAAATATCCAAAAAAATCTAACTATCTATCTATCCATGCATCCATCCATGCATCCATCATCCATCCCATCATCCATCCATCCATCCATCCCATCGTCCTCCCATGCCTCACCGCATCCCATCCACCGCATCCCATCCCAATCCCATCCCATCCCATCCCATATCCCATCCAATTCCCATCCCATCCCATCGCCATCCATCCCATCTCATCGCCATCTCATTGCCATCCCATGCCAATCCCATTGAACATCCCAGCCATGCCATGCCATGCCATCCCATGCCCATCCCATCTCATCGCATCTCCATGCCATCCCATGCCATCCCATGACATCCCATGCCATGCCCCCATCCATGCCCATCCCATAGCCATCCCCATGACATCCCATGCCATCCCATGCCTATGCCATTGCCCATCCCATCCATCCCGATCCCATCCCATCCCATCCCATCCCATCCCGGTATCCCATCCATCCCATCCCATCCCATTCCCATCCCTCCGATCCATCCCATTCCACATAAACATCCATCCCATCCCATCGCACAGCATTCCCATTCCTCGCCGATTCCGCATTCCGATGCCCTCCCATGCCATCTCCATTCCCATCCGACTCCCATCCACAACAGTAAAGAATACTAAGAATAAAAAAAATACAAAAACATAAAAAAAATAAAAAATAAAAGCTAAAAGTAGAAAAATGAGGCATATACTAAGAGGTAGGTAAAAGAGAAAAAAGCGAAAAAAAACCGAAAAGAAAACAAAGGTCTGTATCCGCCAGCTGGCACAGCTGATCTCAGACCGCGAATCCTGTGTAGGAGACGGATGTTCTAGCGTTAGGCCACTTGCGTGTTTAAGGTATATTATCATGTGATTCCACACTACGTGATGTTAATCTGTACGACCCGCCATCTATTGATGAATAAGAATTTTTTATCAATTTGTTACTTTTTATTTTCTTAAATTTTTGTTTTTAGCCAGAACACCTCCCAGACCGCTGCCTGATTCTGAAAATATTTTTAGTTTCCCTGCTAGGCGCGGAGTTGTCTGTTATTCGGAGTACGGACTAATTCGGCTGAACAAGACTTCTGTATATAATAGATATAGATATATCTATTATTACTCGTATACTACATATATTTATTTACAGACGTAATATATACTAATTATCATCACGCACGTAGATAATAGGTGAGATCTCCTCTTATCTACTGCTTGATATATATAATTATTAAATACATGATATTTTTTCTAATACGCCAGAGTGTCCTTTTCTTTCCGTATAGTTCATGTCATTGGTCGTCAGGACGGTGCTAAACAATGTATAATATACTATTCACTCATGTCTCTGCCCACCTCTCTCTCTATCCGTAGCTTCATGTCATTGGTCGTCAGGATCGCGGTGCTTAAACAATGGCCGACACAACAAGAATTCCACCATCTTCCGCGACTCACCCCCAGCGTCGCTAGTCGAGATGACACAGCGCGCAGGTCGCAGCACAAGGCGACATCGAAAGCGTGAAGCACAAACGCAGGAGCGAAGAGGCGCCGAAACCGAGGCGCCGACACACGAAGAGCGGACGGGAGGCGGCGCGCGGCGGGGCACGAAGAGGAGCCGCCCCTCGGCTCGGACGCCGCTGCCGCCGCACGACGAGGCGAGGAGCGCAAAGTGGAGGCTGTTCAGCGGTATTGTCGTGAAGTCTACGCCGCATATCCCGGAAAGCATGTATGCATTGCGCATGTCGCTATGCACTGTGTGGTTCCGTGCCTTTAGCCCGCCGCCGGTGGAGCAGAGGGCGTCCCGAGAGGAAGGGGGGAGCGAAGCGGGAAGCCTGGTGGAAGGAAAGGTGTGAGAGAGAAACACCTGGTGTGAGGAAATATATGGGAAGGAGAAATAGGGTATAGAGTGGCTAGGTTTGTTAGAGTTACGGTTAGGCGTTAGAGATATTGCTAACGTTGGGGTTAGGTTTCTGGCTCTAGTTAGGGTTAGGTTTATGGCCTATGGTCTTAGGTTAGGGTTATGCTTATTGGTTAGGGCGTTAGCGGTTATGCCTAAGGTTAGGGTTAGCGGTAAGGGTTTGGCCAAGGTTAGGAGTTAGGGTGATGGTAAGGCTGGGCGTTAAGAGTATCGTTGAGGGTTGAGCGAAAATTGCGGATTAAGACGTGAGAGTTGCGTTAATGTAAGATTAGGTTTAGCGGTTATGGCTATGGTCTTATTGTTAGGATCAAAATTTAGGTATTAGTCCGCGGCCACGCTTAGTATTAGAGCTAGTTGATTAGTGTTAGAATGCGCTCATTGGGAAGGGTGTATAAGGAAAATAAGTAGAAGAGAGGGGGGCGAGCTGATCTTAGAGATGAGTGGTCGTGTGCGCGAAAATGGCGTATGGATAAGAGAGTAGGTTCTTGAACTCAGAGGGTCCGCGTGGGTCGTCCCTGGGACAGAGTACCGTAATAACGTATCTGTCCTCTCCTCTCTCTTGCTCGCCACTGGTCGTTCATGAGAGATGAGATGAAGGTGAATAAAAAAAGGGAATGCTAAAAGAAATAAAGAGGCGCGGATTAAACTAGAGCAGTGGGGGGCGGGGGGCGCCGGCGCGGACGGTCTTCTATCCTCTGTCCTTCTCCCTCGCCTCGCACTCTCGCTCGCACTCTCGCCCTCTTACCTGGGGCAAATATGGGCGCGGGGGGGGGGGGGGGGGGGCCGGTCGGCGGGGGGGCGGGGCGGGGGGGGGGGGGGGCGGGGGCGGGGGGGGGGCGGGGCGGGGGGGGGGGGGGGGGGGGGCCGGGCCACTATCGGTGTTGTGTCGTTGTTATATATGAGTAAGCCGCATTATGCATTTTTCATTTTTGCGTAGTATGCACGGATTGAGCCACATTATGCCGCTGCCTCGCCCATACAGTCACTGACCTCACACAGTCAGTCACGTGGCATTGTGCAGTCAGTCACGTGACACCACACAGTCGCCTCACGTGCGTATCGTACACATGGACGCCGGTATGCGCAGCTAGTCACGTTGGTATCGTATAGTCATTCCTGTCGTATCGTGCAGTCAATCACGTGGTATTGCAAAATAATCCGTTAGCGTAGCGAAACGCAGACAAACAGAAAGAAGAAAC
>NW_014577072.1:37025-39514 GCF_000485595.1 Priapulus caudatus
AGAGCAACAACAGCAGCAGCAGCGAGAGCAACAACAGCAGCAGCAGCGAGAGCAACAACAGCAGCAGCAGCGAGAGCAACAACAGCAGCAGCAGCGAGAGCAACAACAGCAGCAGCAGCGAGAGCAACAACAGCAGCATCAACGAGAGCAACAACAGCAGCAGCAGCAGCGACAGCAACAACAGCAGCAGCAATAACAACAACTACTACTATAATATTACACCATAATACACAATAATAGCAACAGCAAAAACAGCAGCAGCATAGACAGAATCGTTAGCATGGGTCATCGCAGCGCACATACATTGCAAACGCCAACTCAACGCACTCTCACGTAAATCGGTGACGTAGAGATGACGTGTATACAAAACCATGAATTGCTCACGTGCGTTGTTTCTGTGTTCCCCTAGTGTGGTTCGAAAATAATTCCAAGTCGCAGGTTCATTTTTCAGTTAAATAGTTTTTTAGTGATCATATGTAGAAGATAGGTGTGGTTCGTTCGATTCCGTCTCTCTCATTAACAATGCAGGCGAGCCCATGTCCGCTTTCTCTCTTGCTCACTCGCGCGCTGTCTCCCTCTGTCTCTCCCTCTTCTCTCAATCTCTTACTACCTCGCTTTTTATCTCTTTCTTTCGCTATCTTTAGGTATATATCGAAGATACACACAGATAGACCGAATTCATGAAGACTTGTGACAGGTATACATACATGCACAAATACACATTCACGATCCGTAGCTTCATGTCATTGGTCGTCAGGACGGTGCTAAACAATGGCCGACGACAACAAGAATTCCACCATCTTCCGCCGACTCACCCAGGCGTCGCTAGTCGAGATGACACAGCGGCAGGTCGAGCACAAGGCGCACATCGAAGCGTTGAAGCACAAACGCAAGGAGCGAGAGAGGCGCCGAACCGAGGCGCCGACACACGAAGAGGCGACGGAGGCGGCGGCGGCGGGGCACGAAGAGGAGCCGCCCCTCGGCTCGACGCCGCTGCCGCCGCACGACGAGGAGGAGGCCGCAAAGGTGGAGCTGTTCAGCGGATATTGTCGTGAAGTCTACGCCGCATATCCCGGAAAGCATGTATGCATGCGCATGTCGCTATGTCACTGTGTGGTCGCTGTGCCTTTAGCCGCCGCCGGTGGAGCGAGAGGGGCGTCCCGAGAGGAAGGGGGGGAGCGAAAGGAAGCCTGGTGGGAGGAAAGGTAAAGAGAGAAAACCTGGTGTGAGGAAATATATGGAAGGGAGAATAGGGATAGAGTGGCTAGGTTATTGTTAGAGTTAGGGTTAGGGTTAGAGATATTGCTAAGGTTGGGGTTAGGGTTTGGCTAAGGTTAGGGTTAGGGTTATGGCTATGGTTAGGGTTAGGGTTATGGCTATGGTTAGGGTTAGGGTTATGGCTAAGGTTAGGGTTAGGGTAAGGGTTTGGCCAAGGTTAGGGTTAGGGTTATGGCTAAGGCTGGGGTTAGAAGTATCGTTGAGGGGTTGAGGAAAATTGTCGGATTAAGGTGAAGGTTTGGGTTAATGTAAGGATTAGGTTAGGGTTATGGCTATGGTTATTGTTAAGATAAAAATTAGGATTAGGGGCACGCTTAGTATTAGAGCTAGTGTTAGTGTTAGAATGCGGCTCATTGGGAGGGGTTGTATAGGAAAATAAGTAGAAAGAGAGGGGGGCGATGGATCTTAGAGATGAGGTGTGTGTGGCGAAAATAGGGGTATGGATAAGAGGTAGGTTCTTGAATAGAGCGGGGTGGGGTCGTTGGGGACAGATCGGTGTACGTATCTGTCCCCCTCTCTCTTGCTCGCACTGTCGTTCGATGAGAGAGGAGATGAAGTGAAAATAAAAAAAGGGAATGTAAAAAGGAAATAAAGAGGCGGGATTTAAATAGAGCAGGGTGGGGGGTCTCTATCCTCTGTCCTTCTCCCTCGCTCGCACTCTCGCTCGCACTCTCGCTCTACCTGGCGGCAGGGCCGGGCCACTATCGGTGTTGTGTCGTGTTATATATGAGTAGCCGCATTTATGCATTTTTCATTTTGTAGTATGACGATGAGCCACATATGCCGCTGCCTCCCGCCATACAGTCACGTGACCTCACACAGTCAGTCACGTGGCATTGTGCAGTCAGTCACGTGACACCACACAGTCGCTCACGTGGTATCGTACACATGGACGCGCGGTATTGCGCAGCTAGTCACGTGGTATCGTATAGTCATTCCTGTCGTATCGTGCAGTCAATCACGTGGTATTGCAAAATAATCGCGTTAGCGTAGCGAAATTCGCAGACAAAAACAGGAAAGAGAAACATAAACAACAACTTCAACCATATTACATCTACATTAACACCGACATTAACATTAACAATAGCGTAAACATTGACATGACTATCAACAACACCGCCGACGATAACAAAATTATTTTCACCAACAAAAGTAATAACAAAAATAGCAGCAGCAGCGAGAGCAACAACAGCAGCAGCAGCAGCGAGAGC
>NW_014577072.1:43417-49804 GCF_000485595.1 Priapulus caudatus
TCTCTCTCCCTCTCTCTCGCTCTCTAGCTCCCTCTCTTTCTCTCTCCCTCCTCTCTCTCTCTCTCTCTTTCCCGCCGCCACCGTCGTCGTCTGAAATAAAGGCGACATGGTTTCAGCCGTAGTGACGCCACTCGCGTTGCTAGGGCTACAGCACGCGCGCGCCCCAGGTCTCTCTCTGTCTCTATTGCTCTCTTTCTCTAAGTACACAGCAGTTGGGTATCAGTTTAGTATCTTACGTAATATAGAGATAGCATTTGTGTTTCGCTGCGTTGTAACGGGGGTGTGTCGCGTTACGTGTTGTGTACAAATCGCCAACGCGTGAGTGGATATAATATATATATAATATATATATATATATATATATTACGTAACTGGGTCTTGAATGGAACGCAGAGACACTGCGCTAGCGCTTGGAGGGAAAATTAAATTATAGTTGCGACGAAACAACATGAAATCTAGTTCACCTATTGTCCACAAAATGGCGTAACGTGTGTCGTCTTCTGTTGCGTGTGGTGATAGCAGCAGGAGAAGCTTCTGCCGAATAAAGATCTGGTGGCCGGCCAGACTCTGCCACCGATGTACATAGATCGGATCCCCGACGAACTGCTCGCCACGCCTCTAGAGGAAGTAGATCCATTCTACGCGCATAGCTACGTGAGTAATATGTCTACGCGTATATGTATCGCTCAGTCTGCCGCGGAGATCTTTCCAGATCCGGTTTTAATTCGAATCGGATTTAGTTTTGTGACCGGGTTGCGCTGATGTGCATTGGACCGTGAAAAGAAAATGGATCCATTTTCCGCTACCCAAAGGCGCGTTCACACGGACGTTTTTGGCCCGAGCCTAATTAGGCCCGCGCCAGATTTGGCTCGAGCCGAGCGTTCACACGGACGGTTTTTCGGGCCGTGCCAATTTGGCACGAGCCAATTTGGTCCCATCGAAAACGTCAGACCAAGCCCGAGCCAAATTTTAGCACCAGCTTTCGGCGAGCGGTAGAGCGGTAGAATCGGTTGAGAGGTGGATGCCGCGAGTGTCAAACGTGTACTTTGACGAAATAAAGTCAAAAACAGTATAAAAATTAGAAAAATTAGATCAAGATGCACGTTTTCATGATTGATAAATGAATTCGGAAGGGAAGTAAACACTCTGAATCGTACACAACGCCATCTCGCGACATACTGCCAAAGTATCTGTGAGATAATGAATTTGAATTTGATTTTGACAGACAGTATTCACTTGCGTACGTGTGAACACTCCGACTCAAACCGGCCCGAGCCAAATTTGGCCCGAGCCAAATCTAGCCCATTTGGCTCGAGCCAAACCATGACCGTGTGAACGCGGCTCAAGTATCGCTCCGTCGTTGTTCTCCTTCAAGTTCCGGGTCCGGTTTGTCTCCGGTTCCGATGTGTTTCCGGGTCCGGTTTTACCTCGAGGCCGTGCCAATACCACGTTGTTCTGTGGATAGATTGCATCTTTCATATAATAATATTAGCTACTAGTGTTTTGCGATCAAATATATTTGGTTTGCCTGTCAGTTTGTTTGTCATTCCCTTTCCACTTTATAGACATGTAATTTTAATAGCGTTAACTAGTTTTTCAATTTAATTTAAATTTAGTTAACATGTGATGCGTTTATGTGTTTTTATTATGATATCGGATCGACGTTATTTAGTTACAATTTCATTTCGTTGTAGTTTCGTTCGTTTTGTCATCTCTGCCTCATTTCAATTTTTATCGCATAAAATCGAAATGAAGTAGAAACGGGAATGAAAAATAGACGTGGAATGAAATGAAACATTTACTGTATTATTTTATGATACATTGTAGTTTATACATTTGCTGCATCAGCTGCAGCTGCCGGGGTTCTATTGTCGGCTGCTTGAAGCAAAGGTGCGGCGCGCGTGTATGGAGGAGAGGAGGGAGGGAGTGATACAGCTTGTGATAAAGCGCGGTCGTTGGTTACTATAGCTCCGTGTTAGCTTCCGTTTTTCAAGTCGATATCGTGTGTGTATGCGAGTCTATCAAATTCATACCTCGTTTAAAGTTGACGTTATCAATCGTATGTAGCTAGATAGCTATATACATAGCCATTATATATGTATATATATATATATTATATTGATAGATAGATAGATAAATAGATAGTATGTTGTTCACACTCTAAACTTAACAGCAGCTCGCTGTCGATATATGGCAGCACAGAAACTCTTTCATACAATCAGTCATGTCTTGTGATTTCATTAAGGGCCAACCTCTAACTTTCTCGCCCTCAGCAACTTCAACTTCAGAAAACGAAGCCAGTGTAATTAGATAGACGGTGGGTTAGTATGTGGGCGACCCTACATTAGTGCCTCGCCCCTTCTCTTGAGATTGTCGTTTGTCCGAAATTGCTACACCGACTATTACCCTTACTATAGAAACGCAGTCATAACGCATCCAATCAGAGCGTAGATCCGAGAACACGTGACCGCGCAAGCAGACGAGAGCCACCGGTACCGATTCTATCCGCGAATTCCTTTCAATTTACGCAAAAATAAAAATAAACGAACTCCAGTGGTCCGGCACGCGCCGGAACCGGAAGTTTGGGTCAGCCGCGTGACCTAAAAACTTCTTAGCATTCCCCCGGAACCGGAAGCGAGGGTCAGTCGCGTACGTGACACTTGCTTCCGGCGTTCTCCAAAGCCTTAAGCGAGATTAACCCGCGTGTTCCTGCCCCTCCCCCACACCGGGACCCCCCCCCCACACACACGCCCATGCTGTGACGCGTTCACCTACCAACGTCACGTGCGCGTCTGCGTTTTCGAACGTTTGTAATATTATGTCGCCTCTCGTTCGAAAATTCATTACGAGCGTGGTGTTGTCGAATAGCGGGGAAAGAGAATCGATAGTCGGTCCCTGCTGCGTGAGCCAGTGTAAACTCTGTCGGTCTCTCTCTCTCTCTCTCTCTCTCTCTCTCTCTCTCTCTCTCTCTCTCTCTCTCTCTCTCTCTCTCTCTCTCTCTCTCCATCTTTTTCTTTCTCCCTCATTATCGTCGTCCTCTCTCTCTCGCTTATCCTTTAGCTTGCTCTCAGATCTCTACTTTCTGTCTCTCTCTTTTCTCGACCTCTCTCTCTCTCTCTCTCTCTCTCTCTCCCTTCTCTCTTCTCTTTCTCTTTACCTCTGTCCAGCCGATTGGCCATTTAGTAAATCCCGACGGCCGATAGTAAAGCCAGTACAAACGTGGCCCTTAGTAACTTTTTTAAACTTTTTTAAATTTTCAGGAACCACTCCCAGACGTGCTGATTCTGAGAGGAGCGGTAGTTCACCTCTAGCTGCAGTAGTTCTCTAGGCCTGAGTCTCTAAGTTATGCGAGTACGAACTAATTCGGCTGAACAACTTATATATTATATATATATATATATATATATATATATATATATATATATAAATTAACACAACTCTGAACCTTGCCCGAATCGGTTGCCAATCATCATAAAATCGTTTATATTCACAACAAGATTCAAGATTTCAAGTTTCGAAGATTCAAAGATCAAGATTCAAGGAACAGAGGATGACTTTGCATAAGGTACTATTAAGAAAACAATTGTCCATATATATATATACTCATACACAAAAATGTCTTCTTTGCTTAACAGAGCATTTCAATATCGATAGTTTTGCTGTCAGAATATCTCACCTTGTACGTAATAATGGAATATCTCACGTGGTAAAGCGTTTCTAATAAAAGTTCTCTCGTGTCTGTGTGTGTGTGTGTGTGTGTGTGTGTGTGTGTGTGTGTCGTGCAGTGGTGCGTATGCTACGTGGCGTGCCTGGCCTGTCGCCAGCGTGCGTGCCTGTGTGTGCGCGTGCATCTCGCGTGCGTGCCGCTCCGGAGCATGTGTGCGTACTTCCAATCCCCTAC
This sequence comes from Priapulus caudatus, assembly GCF_000485595.1. Lineage (NCBI taxonomy): Eukaryota > Metazoa > Priapulida > Priapulimorpha > Priapulimorphida > Priapulidae > Priapulus > Priapulus caudatus. The sequence goes on from NW_014577072.1 coordinate 47,319, forward strand.
CGTTGGGTGGCCGTATCGCTGTGCCAGTTGGATCACGCATACCCGGCGTACGCAATATATACAAATTCCCGTTTAATCACATTCAACGCCGGCCCCCACGTACGTAAGCAGCCAGACCACGCACAACTCCCCTGCACACACACCACGACGCACACCCGAGCCACACCCATATACATGCCCACTGTCACACACATACACACAGACTACAACATCAACATGCACGTTCTCGCACTACCACATCTACCACATGCACACACACACACAACATCTCCACACACGCACACAACACACACACACAACACACAACACCACAACCCACACACACACCCCACTACACATGCACACACGTCGCAGCACACACGCGCGCGCCACGCACGCACGCACCGCGCGCGCAACACACACTTAATAAGTGCAAACGCCAGCTTTAGATCTTTAGAAAATTGCAATACGTCAACAGCAAAACTGCTGCAAACAGTTTTTAAAATAAACTCCACCTCACTAACGTCCTCTAAGATCAGTGACTTGAGCAGATGGGACCTGACTCTATGCTCCGTTCCTCCCTTTGTTGACAATTCGCTTGTACAACACGTTTACCGTATGCTCTGCGTGCTGTATGGCATACAATCCGTTCCCTGGCGTTCCTCCCTCTCGATGTACCACTTCCTTTGGCTGCTTCATTTTGAACTTTAATCATCTGTCAGGCTAGTCTTTTATTCAGATCTACGCATCTTACGCAATTTTACTTAGCAAAACGCACCTGTTAAGTTGATATTCGCCTGAGTAACTTTCCATTCATTTTCCTCATGCCAGAAAGATCCATAAAGCGCCGTTTTTTTTAACCATTCGCACTCATCTTCATCCCGTCAACATGATACCTAAAACATACGATTGAGGATGTGTTTGATAATTTGCTCTGTCCCTCAAAAGAAACGATTAAGGCTAGCTTCCCTCTACTTTTCTCTCTTTCATCTCAATTCAACCGTGCAGTTAAAAATCAGCTAAAGCAACATCTAACTTTGACAGGCGAATAGTGGAAAGCGCACATCCTGTAGTGCACCCGCTAAGGCAATCCCGCGTACATATAACTGTTTCGAGTGTGCGGGATGACCGCACGAATCAGCTGCCTTCAGCAGCCCGGTAGAGAATCGCTGATTAAACGAATGCCCTCAAAAACTTGACTGAACTATCGTATCTTCGTTCCTCCTGTCTCTCTCCTACTCTCCACCCAGCCAGAACCACTAACCGTAAGTACGTCCTGATCACTCACACACGACAATGGTCGTATCAGTGCAGCTACAGAACGCGGTAGTGACCGCCAACATCAAGGACAGTTGTCATAAAGAGGAGGCGCAAAGCAGCGCACCCAACACTAAGAGCACGCCACAACAGTCCCAGCAGGTCTCTCTCTTCAAAAATGTCTCTATTGCATCTCTTTGTCTCTAAGTTAGCAAAAAATACCTAAACAGCAGTTGGTATCAGTTATGTATCTCTAACTTAAGAGATTATTAGAAGCAGCAAATGACTATTATATAAGTGGTTTAGTGGTCTACGTACTGTTACGCTGCGGGCAATAGTTAAAACGGAGAGCGGCGAATTTAGAATTCACGACCGAGCAAGTTGAGAACAATGCGCTAGATAGTGTGATAAACACAAAATCGCCAACCGATGCGAGAGTGCAATATGAGAGTCATAGGAAATGGTAACATAGAAACCATTAAATAAGGTAATTAGTGAGATGATAACAAGCTCCATAAAATTGTAATAGATACTATATTTTAATACTTAGTCTATGGCTGTACTATATAAAAATATCTGGTAGTGTATTCATCTGTATAAAACGAATAGTGGGTATCATAATGAGAATTATGAGAACAGCCAAAGAAGAAACAGACAGGGACCACACTCTGAACGACTTGAGCGAGACTTTTGGCTGATAGAATAGAATAGAAAAAAAATAGAGAGTTTCCAGGCGACGAAACAACATGAAATCTAGTTCACCTATTGTCCACAAAATGGCGTAACGTGTGTCGTCTTCTGTGCGTGTGTGATAACAGCAGAGAAGCTTCTGCCGAATTAAAGATCTGGTGGCCGGCCAGACTCTGCCACCGTGTACATAGATCGGATCCGCCGACGAACTGCTCGCCACGCCTCTAGAGGAAGTAGATCATTCTACGCGCATAGCTCATGAGTAATATGTCTACGCGTATATGTATCGCTCAGTCTGCCGCGGAGATCTTCCAGATCCGGTTTTAATTCGAATCGGATTTAGTTTGTGACGCGGTTGCGCTGATGTGCATTGGACGACGTGAAAGAAAATGGATCCATTTTCCGCTACCCAAAGTGCGCGTTCACACGGACGTTTTTGGCCCGAGCCTAATTAGGCCCCGCCCAGATTTGGCTCGAGCCGAGCGTTCACACGACGGTTTTTCTCGGGCCGTGCCATTTGGCACGAGCCAATTTGGTCCATGCGAAAACGTCAGACCAAC
>NW_014577072.1:49814-54554 GCF_000485595.1 Priapulus caudatus
AGCGTGTGCGTGCTTGTGTATGTGTGTGTGTGTGTTCGCGCGTGTGCGTGCTTGTGTGTGTGTGCGCGCGTGTGTGTATATGTAAATATTTTCGTCTATATTTATACGTGTTTCGCCTTAACCGCCGTGCACAATGTTTAGCGCTATAGTCATGATCACGATCCTAGTCAACTGCATTTTCATGGCGCGAAAGGCGCCGCCGAAGGATGGAGATATCGTTGAGGAGGACCCCGTCGAAAACATTGCAGAGTAAGTGCTGACGTTCCTCTACAATCTCTCCCTCTCTTTTGTGTGTGTGTGTCTCTCTCTCTTTCTTTTTCTCTCTTCCTCTCCTTCTCTCTCTCTCTCGCCCCACTCTCTCTCTCTCTCTCTCTCTCTCTCTCTCTCTCTCTCTCTCTCTCTCTCTCTCTCTCTCTCTCTCTCTCTCTCTCTCTCTCTCTGTGACCATATCTCTCGCTCGGTCTCTGTCTCTCCCTTTTCACCCGCAGCTGTATCTTTCTCTGCCGCTCTATAACCTAACCGTCCTCTCGCTAACGCCCATGCACGCACATGAGCTTGTGTATTTTACGGATGGCTATCATTACTATGTTTGTTCCTATGCCGATTGTTAGCCCGCGCCTTCGCTTTGTCGCCGTCTCCCGCGCTGTAGTCATACTCATAGTCAATACGCTAGAGATGAATTCTGCCTCATCGCATCTGTTGCTATCTATTGCCTTCTGTCATCGACAGCTTTCATAACCCGCTAACTTCGCTAGATTGCTCTAGAAATATCAAAAACTAAATGTAACCTTGTTTCCAATTCTTATTTTCGGGCGGACCGCAAATGGGTGCCTCGTCGTGTTTCTAATTCTCTCGTTTTGTTTTCTTTCAGGTGGATTTTTACTGGCATATATACATTTGAAATGACAATCAAACTTCTATCTAGAGGATTCATCTTAGAACATTTTACATATCTTCGTGACGCGTGGAATTGGCTTGACTTTTGTGTGATACTTCTAGCGTAAGTTGTGCTCAATGACCCGTGACATATTGGTCGTCAACGTCTTTAATGTGACCATCACCAACGTCGTCACCGTGACCATCACCAACGTCGTCACCGTTACCTTCGCAAACGTCGTCACCGTCATCATCACCAACGTCGTCACCGTCATTATCGCCAACGTTGTCACCGTCACCATCGCCAGCGTCATCAATGTCACTGTCGCCAACGTCTTCACCGTCAACATCGCTAACATCACCGCTGCCACCATCACCAACGTTGCCACTTTCACCATCTCCAGTGCCGTCACCGCCACCATCGCCAACGTCACCACTGTCGCCATCGCCAACGTCGCCACTGCTACTACACAACAGTGATAGAATCATCCATCAGTGACACCTTGACCTGACCAAGGCTTGATCCTGACCAAGGCTTGGTTTTTCACTGATGCATATATTTCTGAATAATATGTAGCCCTTTCCCTTATTCACACGAAAACGGTTTTGTTAATATCAAACTGTTATCACTATATATGTGTTTTCTTGCTGCTCACTGTTTCCTTTGCGTCCTCATGTAATACTATATATTATATATACCTATATTATATAATATAGGAATGATGCCAGGCAACAGCAAGTAGAGAAGCATAAAACACGTCAAACTCCGCGAAGCACGTTTATCAGCATATTGGCGATAAATCGGCCGCGCGAAAAACGTAAAGCAGACGGAAGCTTTTATTTACTTTCGGCAGTTTTCCAAGATCGAGGCGCTCCCTATCGTGTCATTGCGAACTAACGTCACCGTAGATGGATTTTTAGACTCTCATGCCGCTTTCATAAACCTGTAGAGGCGAGGTCGATCGTAGCCGAGCAGCATCAGCAGTGCGTCCGTCTGCTACTAACCAATTTATCCTGTCAGCTTATAGCGCACCATGTCGACGAAACGAGTTAATCGCCACATTACGGGCACGGCCGCAGTATCCACAGCGGCTAACGGCAACGTATATATTCTTTTTACATGGCCAGGCATATAGTCATCGGAATTGCGCGCAAGATATAGTATCGCATTTTTCTTGCATCATGAAGCATGTGTGACTCCACCGTTTCCTCAGTTTGCCTGGTTCCCCTTCCCCCTCTTCATTCTGATTCTTCCTTCTCACTTCGGTCATTGACTGGTCGCACGTCATTAATTCACTCGACCCCCATGCAGCTGCCGACAACAGCTACGGCGCTACGATATCATAAATGAACGTAATTACCGCTAATTAAGTTTCTTTACGGCTGTTACTGCTACTGCTGGCTGGTGCTGCTGCTGCTGCTAGTGCAATGTGCTGCTACCTGCCTACTGACTACTGCTGACTGCGCTGTGACTTGCTGCTGCTGCTCGTGGTGCTGCTGCTGATGCTACTGCTACTATGCTGATTACGTGCAGATGACTGCGGCACTGCTATGGTATGCTACTGCTTACTTGCGCTGGTGGGCATGCTGCTGCTTGCTGCCTGTACTGCCTGCCTGCTGCCGTGCTGGCGGTGTGCTGCTGCTGTTTGCTGCTGCTGCTGTGCTGCTGCTGACTGCTGTTGCTGTGTTCCTCTTTTCGTCGATATCGGTTATGGGGAACGATTAAGATGTTTGCGAGTAATTGAATGTTATTGGTTTGTAAGGCATTCAACGTATCTCTCTCTCTCTCTCTCTCTCTCTCTCTCTCTCTCTCCTCTCTCTCTCTCTCTCTCTCTCGCTCTCTCTGCTCTTCTCTCTCTCTCTTTCTCGTCTCTTCTCTCTCTCGTTTCTTTCTCTCTTCGCGCTCTCTCTCGCCTCTATTTCTCATGCCTCTTTTATACCATCTCTCTCGCATCTCTCCATTCTCTTGCTTTTCTCTCTCTCTCTCTCTCTCTCTCTTTCTCTCTCTCACACACACTACTCCCCTCCCCTTCTCTCTCTCTCCTCTCTCTACTCTCTCTCTTCTCTCTCTCTCTCTTCTCTCTCTCGCCTCGCCAGTTGATAGATGTTACTTCTTATATTGCTTACATGGACATTTGAGCTTCCTAGGTTACGGCACAGAGTATTTACTTGTTGGGCAACCTCTCTTGCCCTACGCCACGTTTCAGAAGTGTCGACGCAGCTCAAACGGTAGCTTGATTGCCAGGTAATGACCTGCTTGCTCTAACACGCGTGTGAACAACACTTCGGTTCTCGATACGACACGCGCGACCTCTTCGGCGGGCGGGTGGTATTACAGGCTGCTCGAAATTCACCTAGCGTTGATGATATAAGGGCGCGTTCCACACGACGTTTTGGCCCGAGCCTAATTTAGGCCGTGCCAGATTTGTCGAGCGAGCCTTCACACGGACTTTTTGGCCCGAGCCTAATTTATTAGGCCCGGCGATGCTAGTTTGGTCCCATCGAAACGTCGGACCAGGCCCGAGCAAATTTAGACCAGCTTTCGGCGAGGGCTTAGGCGTAGAATCGGTTGAGCCGGTAGATGTCGCGGAGTGACGACGTGTACTCGGACGAAATAACGTCCAAAACAGTTATTATAAAAATTCAGAAAATTTGAACAGAATGCACGTGTTTCAAGATGGCATAATTAAACTCGGAACGTAAGTAAAACTCTAAACGCTTAACAACGCCATCTAGCGACATATGCAAAGTATCTGGTGAGATTTGTGCATTAAATTTATTTGAATTTGAATTTGAATTTGACAGACAGTATTCACTTGCGTACGTGTGAACGCGCCGACTCAAACCGGCCCGAGCCAAATCTAGCCCATTTGGCTCGAGCCAAACCATGACCGTGTGAACGCGACTATAGACTATGGGTTTATACATCTGTGTAGAAATCAGCGTTGTGACGCTACGACGAAATCAGTAGTAATTGGGTGACGTCACATCCGTTCGACCTTACGTCGGTAGGTAACGATGATGGTATAGGGGATACGATCTTAGTCGTAAGGCTTGAGCCATAACGACGTAGCATCTACTCGCGCTTTGAAACAGGAAAACTGTGTGAAGTAGTGAGTAACACATCTACCATTGATCCCACTTCCCGATGTGTATCGAGAACCGACATGGTTTGTTCCATTCTGTACTCTCTTTTTATTATCTCTTTTTTACACTAACGATGTGCATTGTCGCTTTTTTCTTTGGCAGATATTTAACAGAAATGGTAGAAGGTTTAGGGAATTTCACCGTATTGCGGACATTCAGGGTGCTTAGAGCTCTTAAAACTGTAGCTGTATTACCAGGTAAGGTGGATAGATGGCGCCAGGTGCGCGCGAGGATAGATGGCCTGTAGATCAATGTTGTCGCATCATCCTTGTGTGTATACGCATCGTAGCACAAACAAAACACCACCGAGGCTGTGCTGCATGAAAACTCTCTCTCTCTCTCTCTCTCTCTCTCTCTCTTCGTCGTCTTCGTCGTCTTCGTCGTCGTGGTGTCGGCGTAGGTATCGTACTTTAGCGACCGCCGACACGAGTGCATCTGTGTTACCGTGTAGAGAGATGTCGGTGGGTAACGCTGCTGCTGCTGCTGTTGTTGATGTTGATGTTGATGTTGAAGTTGATGTTGTTGATGTTGTTGTTGTTGGTATTTTTGTTTTTGTTGTCATTATTGTTGTCGGACACGTATGACCAACTCTACCCGCTCTCACTCAATCTTTTTCACTCTCTCTCCCTCTTTCCTTACTCTCTCTCTCTCTCTCTCTCTCTCTCTCTCTCTCTCTCTTTCTCTCTCTCTCTCTCTCTCTCTCTCTCTCTCTCTCTC
>NW_014577072.1:57906-60681 GCF_000485595.1 Priapulus caudatus
CACGTGTGTGCGCGCGTGCGTGTATGCGTGTGCGCGCGCGTGCGTGTATGTGTGCGCGCGCACGTGTATGTATGTGCACGTGTGTGCGCGCGTGCGTGTATGCGTGTGCGCGCGCGTGCGTGTATGTGTGCGCGCGCACGTGTATGTATGTGCACGTGTGTGCGCGCGTGCGTGTATGCGTGTGCGCGCGCGTGCGTGTATGTGTGCGCGCGCACGTGTATGTATGTGCACGTGTGTGCGCGCGTGCGTGTATGCGTGTGCGCGCGCGTGCGTGTATGTGTGCGCGCGCACGTGTATGTATGTGTGCGTGTGTGCGCGCGTGCGTGTATGTATGTGTGCGTGTGTGCGCGCGTGCGTGTGTATAATCGTGACCCGAGAGGTATCCTCGTTGTACGTGGCGATTGCTTGATGACGGATGAACAGCAGCAGCTATACGTGGTCAACGTCTGTCCCGTGGCTGTCTCGCGCTATCTCGTGTGTTCCGTCGTCGTTCGCTCACGTGTGCGAGGCCTGCGTCGTCGGATCTGCGTTGCTTTTATTCAAGTTGTTGGCTTCTCCGGTGGATCGACGAGTCCTTTCACGACGTGGAATCAGATCAGCACGCACACGCACGCACGCACGCACATGCACCCAGACATACACACACGCAAGCGCACGCACATGGGTTAATTCATTTCTCTGTGACAATACGATCAACAAAATGGCGCCGAAAGAAGTTATGAATGCCGGAATATATCCAAAAAACAATAGCACGTTGTTGCGTTAGTGAATCCAACAGCTACTTCGAACGCTCTAATCTACCGGTCAGGTAAAAACGAAAAAGAAAACCACTAAGTATGCACGCTTTCCCAGCACTCCTACATCCGCTTCCTGTTTGCTTGTTTTTCTCATTTTTGCTCTTCCCGCGCCCTTCTAGGTTTGAAAACTATCGTTGGTGCTTTACTGGAGGCGGTGAAAAGGCTGCGTGACGTCATCATACTCACGATCTTCGTGCTGGCGGTGTTCGCTCTCATCGGGCTTCAGATCTACATGGGATCTCTGCGGCAGAAGTGCGTGCAGGACATACCGCTGGAGTACGGCAATGTCACCGACGACTTCCGCGAGGATTGGAAGCTCAACTCGTGTACGTATACGGGAAGACTTCATCTTGTCTTCTCTGGGATGGAGCGGAGGAGGGGGTCGGAGCGGGGGAGGGGTGGGCTAACCCAGTTGAATCGCACCCGTTGTGATAAAGGCCCTGCTTAAATGTTTTCTATTGATGGCGACCAGTATAATATAGGCGACCCGATAAAAGACTTTCAGTATCGGAGTGAAAAATAATATTTTAATTTTGTCTGTTTCTATTTTGTACGTCCCATTATGTCTTCGAAGTGGCAGCAACGCACAATATATTGATGATCGTTGGTCGCAATGACTGAGGAAAAATACACTTTAACTCTGTCGAATGCACTCCACTCGCAATGACCTGAGCGCACCTATTAATTTCATCTATTCGAATTAGAAGGTTCTATAAGTGAGCGTACCGCCGAGAGCGCTGGGCGGGCATCGTGGTTAATTAATATGCAGATTAGCAGTAATTAAATGCGTCTGTGTTTTGTGTTTACAGCGCATTGGCAGCTCTCGGCAGATGGTGTAAACTATCTGATCTGCGGCGGAGGGTAAGTGTCAATCATTCTGCCATCATTCAATTCAATCTTCCTCCCTTCCTTCTTTCTTTCCTTCGACTCACGGTTCGGAGGGTACATGCCAATTACTCTGTCATTATTAAAGTTAATTTTTTTCTTCCTTTCTTCTGTCTTTCCTTGGACTTTATTACATTTATTATTCGATATTTATTATCAAGCGCTATCGACGCAGGTGCGTAAACATAGATAAGGGTGTAGTATATAGCAATAGGTATATAGGTGTTACATGCTTAGTATATCTGCACACGATGGTGGTGATGATGATGATGATGATGATGATGATGATGATGATGATGATGATAAAGATGATTATGATGATGATGATGATGATGACGCTGGTTGCTTCTTACAGCGCGTGTCCCGAGGACTTCACATGCTACGAGAAGCTGGGAGATAATCCTAACTACGGCTACACCAGCTTTGACAATTTCTACGTGGCAATGCTGTCGGCGTTTCGACTTATGACGCAGGATTATTGGGAGAATCTTTACTCGCTGGTGAGCCTATATAGCTTATATACCTGCCTATATAGCTTATATACCTGCCGATATAGCTTATATACCTGACTATATAGCTTATATACCTGCCTATATAGCTTATATACCTGACTATATAGCTTATATACCTGCCTATATAGCTTATATACCTGCCTATATAGCTTATATACCTGACTATATAGCTTATATACCTGCCTATATAGCTTATATACCTGCCTATATAGCTTATATACCTGCCGATATAGCTTATATACCTGACTATATAGCTTATATACCTGCCTATATAGCTTATATACCTGCCGATATAGCTTATATACCTGACTATATAGCTCATATACCTTCCTATATAGCTCATATACCTTCCTATATAGCTTATATACCTTCCTATATAGCTTATATACCTTCTTATATAGCTTATATACCTTCCTATATAGCTTATATACCTGCCTATATAGCTTATATACCTGCCGATATAGCTTATATACCTGACTATATAGCTTATATACCTGCCGATATAGCTCATATACCTGACTATATAGCTTATATACCTGCCGATATAGCTCATATACCTTCCTATATAGCTTATATATCTT
>NW_014577072.1:64441-80552 GCF_000485595.1 Priapulus caudatus
TAGCTCATATATCTTCCTATATAGCTTATATACCTTCCTATATAGCTTATATACCTTCCTATATAGCTTATATACCTTCCTATATAGCTTATATACCTTCCTATATAGCTCATATACCTGACTATATAGCTTATATACCTTCCTATATAGCTTATGTACCTGACTATATAGCTTATATACCTTCCTATATAGCTTATATACCTTTTCCTATATAGCTTATATACCTTCCTATATAGCTTATATACCTTCCTATATAGCTTATATACCTTCCTATATAGCTTATATACCTGACTTTATAGCTTATATACCTTCCTATATAGCTTATATACCTGACTATATAGCTTATATACCTGACTATATAGCTTATATACCTTCCTATATAGCTTATATACCTTCCTATATAGCTCATATACCTTCCTATATAGCTTATATACCTTCCTATATAGCTTATATACCTTCCTATATAGCTTATATACCTTCCTATATAGCTTATATACCTTCCTATATAGCTTATATACCTGACTATATAGCTTATATACCTTCCTATATAGCTTATATACCTGACTATATAGCTTATATACCTGACTATATAGCTTATATACCTTCCTATATAGCTCACTATAGCGTACACTATCAGTTTTAACTCGTGCAATTATCTTGTTTTGTTATATTTTAGATCCTGTGTGCGAACGTTGTCATCCACATCACATTCATTATTATTATTATTATTATTATTATTATTATTATTATTATTACTATTACTATTACTATTACTATTATTATTAGTATTATTATTATTCAATATAATGAGATTATTCGTGATACAACTCGTGTAAACACACCCCGTTGTCTTTAACCTCTAGATCCTGCGGGCTAACGGCATAATCCACATCATCTTCTTCATGATGGTCATCTTCTTCGGCTCCTACTATCTTGTCAACCTGATCCTTGCCGTCGTCGCGATGTCGTACGACGAGCAGCAGGCGGCGACGAAGAAAGAGGCCGAGGAGGCGGAGGCGGCGAGACAGGTACGGTGGCGCCATCTCTCGCACGCGGACGGAAATAATAACGAAATTTTATAATCGCGGGCCGCTATTGAGCTGGAGTTCGTGTCGCGAATCGTTGAGATCTGTGTTCGCGAGAATGCTAACTCGTTGAAAATCGGAAACAAAAATTCCGGTGATTTTGCTAACTACAATGCGCCACATATCTATCCCACATGCGCCATTCTCACGCGCCAGGAGGAGGACGACCGGTTGGCGCGCGTTAAGGGGGAGGAGGAACACCACGCCGAGGCGCACGACGCCGTCAAGAAGTCTCCGTCGGACTTCTCCTGCGGTAGCTACGATCTGTTCGTCGGCCAGGATGGCCTCAGTAAGGACGCGTCGGACGACAAGCGATGTGAGAAGATTAGTGTCAGCATGAAGTCGCAGGACCTCCTCGACAGGGACTCGACAGCCGACAAGCTTAGCGTTGCCCAGCAACAGCAGCAGCAGCAGCAGGTGAACGGAACCGGACGCCAGGTGAGTGCACGCCGCCGTCTTGCGCGCCATCTATATTTCGCTTGCGCGCCCTCTATTATATTTTTCGCGCGTGTTTACTCGTCTGCGTGTTCGGTGTTTTTTTGCGGAGTTGACGCTGCCGCGAGGGGGCGCTACGTGTCAGCCGCCATGTTTTCTGTAGTGCTGTGTCTTTTTGCGCATCTTCTACTGATTTCGCATTGGGATTGTTGTGCGTGATGTGTGTTTTACGAATCCAGTTCTGGTCGCCTCAGTGACGCTCTCATCGTCCGCAGAGACGTTGCTCTGTCTATCTCGGCGCGTGCATTTTTGATCGACAGATCGTCATCGCCGTGACGTCACGCGCTAACGCACGCGAGCTACTCGTTTAGCAAATAAAATGAAAAAAATACCAAACAGAAAACGAAAAAATGCGTGTTATTACTCATCGTACTTTTCTCATTTATATATGACGTCATTTAATTAAGTGTTTATGTTCGACTGCGTGAGTTATAGTTAATTCATAATTGATATATTTAAATGTGTGCGTGCGTGCGTGCGTGCGTGCGTGCGTGCGTACGTGCGTGCGTGCGTGTACGTGCGTGCGTGCGTGCGTGCGTGCGTGCGTGCGTGCGTGCGTGCGTGCGTGCGTATTCGAGTCAATTATAGACTCGGGACGTTACGTGATCTAAGCCACACCCGTACTGTGTGCATGGTGTATCGTGTATGATCGCGGCCGTCAAACCACCACGAGCACGTGAATCTACAACCTATGCATTGACTCTGAGCATGTTGCTGTTGTTGGCGTTGGCGTTGATGATGACGATACTCCCACGCGTCTGCGCCGCCGTGGCGGCTTTTCGCATTTCTGATTGTCGTTGATGCCTGAAGGTCGCCTTCCGTTGTCATGGTAACCCCCTCAGCGTCTGGCGGTCGACTGAGGTTTATGTTAAGTTGCCGTTTAGCTCTTGCGTTTCGTCTGCCTCGCCCGTGTTTCCCCACGCCGCCACTACGTGTCGCTGTGCTACGACCTCCGCTCTCTCTATCTCTCTCTGAGTACGCGCCGATGCCGCCGCTGCTGCTGTCGTTGCCGTCGTCATCGCCGTTGTCGTCGTCATCGCCGTCGTTTTATTTTTTTTCATCGGTTTTTTTCGTCTGCTTTTGTAACGAAGAACATTACCTTTCAGACCCCCTCCCCGACGCCGCCGCCGCTCCCGCTCACAAACGCTTTCCGCCGTCGCCGCCAGGGGGCGGGCGCGAGGCAGACCGCCGTTGGACCACCGAGAAAAACAATTATGGGATAGACGCGCGAGGGAGGGAGCTGTGGGGGGGACGAGATAGGGAAAGGGAAATATAAGCACAACAGGACAATGTGGTGACAACGAAAAACGTTTGGTAGGAATCGTAAAAAAACGGAAGGAAATGTAGGAAGGAAAGGGGAACACGCGGGCAACCTGGGAAAAGGGAAACGCTGTAGAAATAAAGAAGGAAACAAAGGAAAATACATGGGGCAATGAATAAAAACAGCGGAGTAGAAAGGCAAACGATATAGGGAACGGGAAACAACGCATGGGACAAAAAATTCAACCTAGGGGAAGAGCAACCAACGCAAAGAAAGACAACGTAAGGAAAGACAACGTAATGGAATACGACGTACAGAAAGACGACGTAAAGAAACACGGTCGGGGAAAACGAACGTCGGGGAAAAGCAGGCAGGCAAGCAGCAGGCAACGTGGTCCGGTCGCTTCGTCCGCCCGCCCCCCACGCGTCGTCGTCGGCGTCCGTCGTGCGTGACTCGTCTGATTGCCGTGCTTTGCTGTCTCTCTTTCAGACCAGTGTAACACCTGGATCACCTTATAATCGACGTGGCAGCAAATCGAGCCAGTTTAGTTGGCGTAACGGCAAGCGAGCGGCGGACAGGAAACGGCTCGTCGAGGCCGCCTCGCTCTTTGATACTGTAGATTTCCCGTACGCGGACGCGTCGGCCACCGTAACGCCGACGTCTGAGATATTCAGTGACACCGCGACGCTGCCGAGAATACACGCGCCCGGTCACGCAGACGCGCTAGCGCTCACGCCCGCCGCCGCCGCCGCCGCAGCCGCAGCGCGCACGTCGTCGCCGCCCCCCAACCACGCACTCTTCAACGGTCGGCTCGTGCGCGACCAGACGCCACACGGTGACAGCAAATTGCTTGACTCCCACTCGACGTACGCGCGCAATTTGGGAATGCACTCGCTCATTCCCGACGGCGGCGTCAAAGACAAAAAGAACAATGTAAGAACCGCGCAAAGCAAGGAAAATGAACTTATCGAGCTAAAGTACTTGTTTCCCACCACCGATATTGAAGTGAGTAAGACTCAGTATGGGTCACCCAATGAGCCAGACCAAACCACACTGGTTCTCAGAGCTTCCAATCACTCCGCCCCCCCCCGTCTCCCTCTCGCTCTTTTTCTAAAGATATCTTCTCACTCTCTCTCTCTCTGTATATATGTATGGGTGTCTGTCTCTTTCTGTGTACGTCGCTCGTTTGCTCACTCATTCATTCAGTCGCTCATTCGGCCACACGTCCTCGCTGTTTCACTGTTGCGCTTCCGATTCGTCCTTTATCTCTCTCTCTCTCTCTCTCTCTCTCTCTCTCTCTCTCTCTCTCTCTCTCTCTATTCGTCCTTTATCTCTCTCTCTCTCTCTCTCTCTCTCTCTCTCTGTCTGTCTGTCTGTCTGTCTGTCTGTCTGTCTGTCTGTCTGTTTGTCTGTCTGTCTCTCTCTTTTACACGCTCGCTCTTTCTCTCGTTCAGGTTTCAGTGACTTAGTGCAGAGCCAGCCATGTCTGCGCACCGCATCCACTCTCTATCTTCTCCCTCATCAAGCCTCCTTTACTCAGTGCATAATTGCACGCCCCTCCCTCTTCCCCCTCTACCACGCCACGCGCACACGGGCACACATAATACATATACATATATACACGCATTATCTATCGTTTTGGTTTCGGTTTCGGTTTCGTTTCTGTTTTGTTTCGGGTTATAAGACGTCGCAACTTGCTCTGCCGTGAGTGCCCACGTACGTACGTGCAAAACACCGTCACCACCCCCGGCCGTCGCGTGGCGTCGCTTCCGGTCAGCCGCGGCTCGGGCTTCCGCTCCGTCTGCGTGACAGGCGTACTCACCCCACGCTGCCGCCTCTCTCGCTTCTCGCTCGCTCTCTCGGCCGCCGACGCATACGCATACATCCTCGCAACGGGAAACACCATTCGAGTGTAGCAGCGCAGGCGCCCCCTGTTGACGGCGAGGGCCGCGGGACATGGTGGCGAGATCTCTCTCTCTCTCTCTCTCTCTCTCTCTCTCTCTCTCTCTTTCTTTCTCTCTCTTTCTTCCTCGCTGTCCGCCGGGCTTTCCGCCGATGATCGAGGTTCGAACCCCACGACGGCTTGAACCCGGGACCGCGGCGATCACACGCGCGTGCATTCACACGTCGTTTAGTGGTATCATTTGAGCTACGGACGAATAAAAACCCTCCGCTCCTCTCCCTCGAGCCCCTCCCCCAGCCTCGCTTCGCCCCTGCCCTATCCCCCCGCCGCTGCCGCCCCTCCCACCGCGGTCGTACGGCTTTGTATGGCTCAGTTCAGACTTATGATCCGTTCGCAGATTTTTCTGTTCGTCTCTTATTGTTTCGCTAATCCGAGAACCAGTGCAACGGTTTGGTCTGGCTATGTTTGATTCCTTCATTTCATTCTACATGTCGTGGTGACCTTGTTCACGAAAGACTGTCTGCATGTATAAGTTCATTTTCTAGCGCCGGTATAGTTTTATTTCCTAGAACGGTAGCTTTTACAATGTGTATATAGTCGCTCATGGTAAGTTTTCAGTATTAGCGACGGAAGACCAATGTGTGTCACCCTATACATGAACACAGGCAGACAATCGTTGCATGCTCTCTATCTATCTCTTTCTCTCTCTCTCTCACTTTCCTTCCCGCTCTTTCTCTCGCTCTTGCGCTTTCTCTCGCTCTCAGTCTCTCGCTGTCTTGCTCGCGGTGACTGGCTCTGTCGTGCTCTTTCTACTGACCTTTTGCATGGTCACTGAGTGAGTGTGTGTGCGTGAACAGTATGTCGTGTGTACTAACCTGCTACTGGTGTATGTTTTGCCATGCGTGGAAGCCACTGTGCTGCTGTGCTGTGCTGCTGTGTGTTACATTTGATGCGAAGCTAGCTGGCTCGCTATATATATATATATAATATATATATTATACTATAATATATATATACTATAGATATATATATATTATCGCCTGTGTCACACACTTCATTGGTCGTTGTGTTCGTGTTTCGTTCGTTCGTTCGTTCATACCGACGTTTTCGTAGGCGGCATGTCGTTCTATTTCGTTCCATGTTAGAATAAGTTCAGCTGATCAGATATAATCATGATACAAATACGTGTCCGTCTGTCATAATTTTTGATGTGTTCGTAAATTTACACGTAAAGTCACACACTACGAGATGTCACAATATGTGTATAATATATATATATATATAGAAAGAGATTGATGTAGATATATATGTGAGTGTACATATCGTAGAGTTTACATCTGCTATTAATAGTTAAAGCCGTAATTTACTGTGCGTATGAACGATTTGACGTACACGGTCTTGGCAGTAAAACTATATGAATGAATTGATATTCTTGATCATATTTAATTATTGCATAATTTTTATTTTTCGAAAGGCGTGTCTTCAAACAGCAGCACGCGTGTTAATCGAGTAGACTCGAAATGTTGTGACTTCTCTCGTTCGTCATCATTTATTCATCGAAAGCTTCTCTTCTAAAAACTCGCATACGAGCATGTTTTCTTCGTCGAAATCATTATTTCGTGATACTAGCACTCGCACTGATCATCACGTAATCGAGTACGAGACAAAAAAACAAGAGAACACTTACTCGCTAGATGGCGCGTCAATTTTGGAAGCCATCTTGGCTCGTGCGGATCGAGTGCGTATGTGTGCGTGCGTACACGTACACGCGTTGTTACCCAGAGAGCAACCGTATGAGTTGCCGGCTGAACGTTATCCCCGAGGTGTCGTTTTGTTTTCAGGATTCGCTGTTCACGACCGGGTTTAACTGGGATCGGGGATGGCTGAAACCACGGGCAGCCTCCTGCGAACCATCCCTCACCAACTCTCCCAGCCCGACGCCGCCCGAGACACGAGGTGAGGGATTAGCTGTGTGTGTGTGTGTGTGTGTGTGTGTGTGTGTGTGTGTGTGTGTGTGTGTATGTCTGTGTCTGTGTTTGTGTGTGTGTGTGTGTGTGTGTGTGTGTGTGTGTGCGTGCGCGCGCGTGTGTGTGTGTGTGCGTATATATGTTGTGTCTGTATGATGTGCGTGTACGTGTGTGTGTTGTGTGCGTGCACGCACGCGTGTGTGTGTATGTGCGTGTCCATGTATGCATGTGTACGTAAGTGCGTGTGCGTACGTGTGCATGTACGCGCGCGTGCATATAGATACATGTCTCGTATATCAATGAAATAGTGAACAAGTAATAGACAGGAGACACGATTATGACGTGTTTAGTAGGTTTATTATTTTATGTCTATCATATTAACTTTGTTAAGCATTATTTTAAGTGCGTTAGCAACTTCTAATATGCATGCATGTGAATCTATACGCAGACAAATTTCTACACCTAATGACCACAGTCAGGTTTTATGTCTGTAGCTGTATATCTTTATGTCTACAGCTATATAACTGTCAAGAGTTTCAAAAAATCTGTATAGCCGTTTGTTGTCATTCTAAACCTATAGCCAAAGCAAAGGAAGAATATCTAAATAAAAAAAAAATTGTATTAAACAAGTTGTATTAAACAAATGAATAAAGTAAGCAACTAAGTAATGATTATCTATAACAATTATTCACTTGTAAATTATTATTATGATCTCATTTACTCGATAAGTTGTCGATGTGATGATTAATTAATTAATCCATCATCAGAAATATAAATAAATACTTAAATAAATCAATGAATGAATAAATAAATAAATAAATAAATTAATTAATTAATTAATTAATAAATAAATAAATAAACTAATAAATAAAATAAATAAATATTTAAAAATCCAAATAATAGAAATCTAAAGTAAACTTCGACGAGAGCGCGCCTTCGATCGCGACTCATAGATGGCGTGCGGCTCGTTGCAGACGAACACGCACACGAAGAGGAGAAAGAGGACACGCCCTGCGCCGTAAAGATGCATCATTACGCGATGGACTACGTGCTCGGCTGGGAATGCTCGCCCTGCTTCAAGAAGGTGCAGAACGTCATCGGCTTCTTCATCCTCGACCCCTTCGTCGATCTGTTTATCACGATCTGCATCGTCGTCAACACTCTCTTCATGGCGCTCGACTTCTACGGCAAGTCGGACGCTCTCGACCGCACGCTGACCAACGGCAACTCAGTAAGCTACACCGGGGTGGCTGCAGCAGAATAGAAATAGTAGCAAGAGCTAATAATGATTAGCTCGTTATAGTAGTAGTGTATGCCTTGCAGGTAATCGGTGTAGTGACGGAAACCGTGAATATAGTAGTAGTTGACGGGATAATGTGTGGTGATAGTGATGTAAGTGGTAGTGATCTAAGTTATTTCCTTTCTTACATCTCTCCCTCTCTCTCATTCCTTTCTTCCATCTCTCCCTCTCTCTCATTCCTTTCTTCCATCTCTCCCTCTCTCTCATTCCTTTCGTCCATCTCTCCCTCTCTCTCTCTCTCTCTCATTCCTTCTTTTCTATCTTCTCTCTCTCTTTCTCTCATTCCCTTTCTTGTCTTTCAATCTCTTATTACCTTTCTTCCTTCTCGTTCTATGATTCCCCCCTTTCTGATTCCCTTTCTTTCTCTTTGTTTCTCATTTCTTTCCCTTTCTCCCTTCCTCTCTTCCTTCTATTTCACAATCGCTTCCTTCCTCTCTTTCTCTTATTCCTTTCCCTTCCTTCTTTCCTTCCTTCCTTCCTTCCTTCTCTTTGATAATCTCTTCCTTCTTCCTTTCTGTCTTTATCTAATTGCCTTCTCTCTTTCTCTCTCTCTGCGCCGCAGTTTTTCACGGCCGTATTCGCGATCGAGTGCTTTGCTAAGATGCTCGCCATGAGTCCGAAGTATTACCTGAAGGACGCCTGGAACTGCTTCGACTTCTTCATCGTGATGTTGAGTCTGCTAGAGATGGCCATGGACGACGTCGGCGGATTCTCGGTCCTCAGATCTTTTCGATTGGTACGCCTGGGTGCTACCGATAGCAGGAGCGGTATTAATAGAGGGCTGATAAAGGGCGCGGTTATAGTATTACTAGAGGGCTGGTAGAGGGCGCGGTTATAGTATTAATAAGTCTCAAACGTAGCGCAGTAGATGAATAAATAAATATATAAATAAATAAACAGATAAAAACAAACAAATAACTAAATTATATATATATATAAATAAAATTGACCTCAATGACGTGGCAACTGAGAGGTCAGAAAAGAGCCATGCGCGCGCGCTTTCGCGGTACCCCCCCCCCCACCACACACACTAACTCACATCACTCCCGCTTCTCTCTCTGCTTTGCAGTTACGGGTATTTAAGTTAGCCAAGTCGTGGCCCACACTCAACCTTCTGTTCAGCATCATGGGTCAGTCGCTGGGTGCGCTGGCCAACCTCACCTTCATCCTCGGCATTGTAGTCTTCATCTTCGCCGTCGTCGGCATGCAGCTGTTTTCCGCTCGATACACAGACGTAAGTAGAAGCGGCAGCGCCGACGCTAATGGTAACGCTGACGCTGATGTTGACGCTGACCTGACACTGACTCTGACGTTAACGATTAAGTGACGCTGACGATGATGTTGACGCTGACGCTGACCTGACTTTGATACTAAACTGACCTGACGCTGACGCTGACGAGAATTAGTAGGTTTCGTCATGACCTTGACAATGACATAATTAATGACGGTGATAGAGATATGTTGAATTTGAAGGTTTATCTATCTATCTATCTATCTTTCATATATATATGTATATATATCAGGAGTAGATAATAGGGAGGAGTGTGACATCAATAAACAAGGGAAATTCGTCATTTACTAGCCTTATAATACCTACGATAACAAACTCATCACAAACATTGGAAGCTCAAATCGGGACACAGTACATTCGCCATCATCGTACGAAATCGTTCTCGTAGACACCGCAATCCGTAGATACAGCCTAAAACGTACGACACCGATTCTCCATTCTCTGGCATTAATCCAACGCCATTGCGCGCGCTATAACTCACACAAAAGCAGCAACCTGGCGTGCAGTCGCTGTGTTTGCTCTCTCGGATAGCTGAATTGGGCGTTGTGGCTCGCAGGGAGCATTGAGGAGATCGGACGCAACACTCGACGAGCCTAATCATTTGGTTGGCGTTGGCGTGCGGTGAAGGCATTGCCAGCTATGTACAAAGGTGGCCTGTGTAGCTGTGTACTGGGTCAAAGGTTATCTCGCGAGATGTTGATGCATAATCTCCCAGGCGAGCCACATGCCTCGCTCAGTTAGCAATAGCCGCGTTAGGTAGCTGCCTTTTGTTTGAATTATAGGCGCGCAATGGGTTGGATCTGATGGCCAGAGAATGGGGAAGAAGCTGTCGTACGTTTTAGCGCTGGATCTACGGATTGCGGGTGTCTACGAGGAAACGATTTCGCTACGATGATGGGCGAATGTACTGGTCCGATTTGAGCTCAAGTTTGGAATGAGTTACGTGTAGTAAATCGTAGGTATTGTTATAAGGCTAGTAAATGACGAATTCCTGAGCTCTGTTTATTGGATGTCACACTCCTCCCCCTATTATCTACCCTGCATATATATATCGACTCATAGATATATAATATATATAATATCATATATCGTCTATCTATTCTATCTGTCATAGTAGTGACCTGCTACCGGCGTATTTGGACGCTGCGCCCGAAACTGGACGCTCCTAAGTGCGCATGCGCAATAGCGCAGTAGGTACTACGAGGCGTCCAAATACGCGGTACACCGGCGTATTTGGACGCTCGCCCGAAACTGGACGCTCATAAACTCTACTCCTGATAATGTTAATAATAATGTTAATAATAATGTGATGGAGGAGACGAGGAGGAGGAGGAGGGGGAGGAGGAGGAGCGGAGGAGGGCAGCGAGAAGGTGTTGGAGTTAGGGAGGAGCGAGGATGATGGAGGAGGAGGAGGGAGGAGGGTGAGGAGGAAGGAGGAGGAGGAGAAGCGTTGAGTAGAGAGGAGGAGGAGGAGGCGAGAAGGTGTTTGAGTTAGGGAGAAGAGGAGGAGGTGGGTTGAGTAGGGAGAGGAGGAGGAGGGGAAGAGGAGGAGAGAGTGTTGGAGTGGGAGGAGGAAGGAGGCACCGCGTGTTTGCAGTAGGGAGGAGCAGGAAGAGGGGTGGGAGGAGGAGGAGGGAGGGAGGAGGAGTAGGTGGAAGGATGAGGGAGGAGGAGGGAGAAGGAGGGAGAAGGTGTTTGAGTGGGAGGAGGAGAGGAGGAGGAGGAGGCAGGAGAAAGGTGTTGGAGTGGGAGAGTTGAGTTAAGGGGGAAGGTGCAGGAAGAGGAGGAGGAGGAGGAAGGAGAGGGAGAATGTGTTGAGTAGGGGGAGGAGGAGAGAATGTTGTTTGAAGTACGAGGAGGAGGAGGAGGCAGGAGGAGAAGAAGGTGTCTGAGTCAGGAAGAAGCGAGGGGGAAGGAGGTACTCAGGAGGAGGACGAACGCGTGTGGAGTAGGGACGAGGAGGAGGAGAGGAGGAGGGAAGGCAGGAGGAGATATGGGGAGGTGAGGGAGGAGGGAGGAGGCAGGGAGGAGGAGGGGAGGAGAAGGCAGAAGGTGTTGAGTAGGAGCGAGGACCGAGGGAGGAGGAGGAAACGGTGTTGGATTAGGTTTAGGAAGAGGAGGGAGGAGGAAGTAGGGGGGAAAGTGAGGGAGACGAGGGGGAGTAGTAGGGGAGAAGGGTTGAGGGAGGAGGAGGAGGCAGCGAGAGGAGAGGAGAAGAGTGAGGCAGGCAGCCGAGGAAGAGGAGGGTGAGAAGTTGGTTGAGTGGAGGATGAGGAGGGGAGGTGTTGGATAGGGAGAAGGAGTGGAGGAGGAGGTGTGGGTAGAACCTCTCCTTGCCCCTCCTCCTGGTCGCCTCTTCACTCCTCCCCTTCCAACACCTTCTCCTCCTCCTCCTCCTCCTCCTCCTCCTCCCTCCTCCTCCTCCCTCCCTACTCAAACACCTCCTCCTCCTCCTTCTCCACTCCAAACACCTTCTCCTCGCTCCTCTTCCCCCCTCCTCTCCTACCTCCTCCTCCTCCTCCTCCCTACTCAATACCATTCTCTCCTCCTCCTCCTCAAACCCTGGCCCCTCTTCCTCCTCCTCCTCCTCAGATTATTATTAACATTTATTATTTGCATTAATTCAGGAGTTTAGAGTTTCATGAGCGTCCAGTTTCGGGCGAGCGTCCAAATACGCCGGCTGTACCCGGCGTATGGACGCTCGTAGTTAGGACTACTGCCCGGCATATTGCGCATCGCACTTAGGAGAGTCCAGTTTCGGGCGAGGCGTCCAAAAATACCCGCCGGTACAAACCCCACTGTGGCGATCCTGATTGCAAATCTTGGTTTCTTCGTTACCACGTGTCCCTCACTTATGAACCCGTCGCGGATGACCCCACTTCTGACCCTCACCGTCGTCGCTATGACCCGGTTGACTCGCGTGACGTATCCCGGTCTCTTTTTTCTCATTTCTGCTGGGCCCACTGCAGAAAGCCGATTCGGTGGCGTCAAGCCGCGCTGGAACTTCGCGACTTGTCTGCACTCGTTCATGATCGCGGAGTCCCTGTTTCGCGTGCTGTGCGGAGAGTGATGTGGATAGAGTCGATGTGGACTGCATGCACGTCGCCGGCGCCATGTGGTGCCCTTCTCCGTTCCCGCTTCTACTCGTTCGTCCGTCATCGGCAATCTCGTGGGTAAGTGTGCGCCAAGAACGGGAGCATGTGTGGCGTGCTGGTGCGTGCGTGTGGTTGTGCGTGTGTGTTGTGGTGTGGCGTTGTTGTGTGTGGTGTGTGTGTGGAATCGTGTGTGTGTGTGGGTCGTGTGCGTGCTGTGCGTGTGTGTGTGTGTGTGCGGTGCGTGCTGCGTGTGTTCCTCGTGGAGTGTGTGTGTGTGTGTGTGTGTGTGTGTGTCTTGCGTGTGTGTGCTGTATGTGTGGTGTATGTGTGTGTTGTGTGTGGTGCGGTGATGTGTGTGTGTGTGCTGCGAACATGGTGGGGGTGTGTATGGCGGTGTGTGTGTGTGGGAACCCCGGTGTGTGCGTGCGCGAGGGTGGGTGGTGTGTGTGTTGTGTTGCGTGCGTATGTGTGCCGCCGCGTGTGTGTGTGATTGTGTGTGTGTCTGTGTTTGTGTCGTGTGGCGTGTGCGTGGTGTGTGTGTGTGTGCTGTGTGTGTGTGGTGTGATGGTGTGTGTGGTGTGTGTGGCGCGTGGCGTGTGGGTGTGGGGGTGTCGCGGGTGCGGTCTGCAAAATTAAAATAGTATGGCTTAGCTAATAATCGTAAATAACCCTAACGTGACTTCTTTCCTTGTCACTTATCCCGTGAAAGCCTCTGTCCTTCAGACCCACCCCTATCACCACGCGCTATGGACGTCGTCAAGACGCTGCCCGCCCGTCGCTCACATATACACATTTGAGTGGATAAAATTATGCCCCCCCGATGTGTTTCCTATGGTTTCCCCCTGGTAGGCGAATTGTTCGGCCTCTCGCCGCCTGCCTCTACAAACAACACTATAGCTGTGGTTGCGTTCTCTCCGATTGCCGTGTGTTTAGTGAGCGTGCTCAATCTGTTCTTGCGCCCTCTTGCTACTCAAGCTCCTTTCGGGTGAGTACATTATCCAGTCGGCAGGACACGGAACCTAACAACACTACAAGAGGCGATCGAACAGAATCAACGAGGCTATATAATATATATATGATATAACTTATCTGTATGTAATGTTTATACGGGCTGTGTATATTAGTGGCCGTTAAATAAACATAAACAAATTAGTTACTTGTTATATATAAATCATAATATCAAATTCGTATATAAATATGCTTGATAATGCCGTTGAGTAGTCGCGTTATAATATTAATATTAATTATTGCCCTATATAATATTAGAATTGGGTATAATTTGTTATACATGGTCGACAAGTGGACGGTATATGCATAATGAGTTCCTTGCGGAATACAGGTATAATGTAGGATTAATACGACTTGCATATATTACTTAGGTACAATTATTGATGTGCGATGGGATAGAAGGCCGTTATTATTATCTATCCAGGCCTGTTCTGCCTAGCAATCCTATGACAAATACGACATAGTATTAGCGCATAGTAGTACTGTGAGCAATTACGCATATACCGCTCTCCCTCGATGATACTACTTGTCTAGGAAGATTCTTCCTATTGAACAAATATTTCGCTCTGCATGGCTTGTGCGCATCATAGGAGTTTAGGTGAGCGCTATTCATTGAACGCAAGCACGTGAATTTCAGCTGCTAAAGCGGGAACAAAACGTTGACTCGCCAATATTTGTCAATAGGAAGAATCTGTGTATGTGTGTGCGCTGTGTGTACGGATACCATTCAACCAACAGCGCCTACAAACTATGATCCCACTAAAACCTAAATAGTGCTCATAGAGAGCGTATATGCGTATGTCGATTTGTCACTAGATGCTAGCAGAACAGACTGATTATCTAATCTCTCATGGGGTTTCTCTCAACGCAATTTCTTTTAGTGTTCGTCGCGTTTACGAAAGCGGGCATGCCTACGGTCGATTAAATCAAGACCAAAGCTCCGAGGTCCACCGATCACTAAGGTCGCAGGTCGCGTCAAATCTGCGTCGAGTGTCACCACACACGCACGCACACGCACGCTACCACGCACGCATGTACAGGCACACACGCACGCCCCGCCGCGGCACACTCACACCGCGCGCACTACACAACACACACCAACGCGTGTACGGCACGCGCGCACGCACACGCTACATGTAACGCTCCGCGAGCACCCACGCCCGCACGCACACGCACGGCACGCACCACGCGCGTGCACAGCAGTACGGATACCATCAACCAACAGCCTACAACTATGTCCCACTATCTATATAACTTACCTTAATATGTACATACCTACCACATACACTGCCCTGCTCGCTAGAGTCGTCATCGTCATCGTCCTTGTCGTTATCGTCATCAGTCCCTGTCCGTCGTCGTCATCGTCATCGTCCCCGTCGTCCTGTCGTTTTCAGTCCCCGTCGTTTAAAGTCCGTTTCGTTTGCTGATCCCGTATTTCATCCCGAACGCCGTAGATGTGTCTGCGCATGCCGCGGGCGCGGTGCAACTCGTAGCGCGCATGCACACGATGCTCGCATCGATCTATCTGTCTGGTGCCGCTTTCGACGGTTTATTTACGAAGCATCGATCTATTTACGCGCATTCCGATTATTTATCGCCACGTTGTTGTTGTTGTCTGTTTTTTAGTTCGTTTCTTAGATGGGCGTTGGATTACGATTTTGTTCTCCATCCCCCATTTACGTTTTGTTTTTATTGATTCGTAGGTAAATCAAGCTAGAATAGCATAGCTTGGAGGTTCTAGCGACGCGTGAGCGTTGCGACTGAAAGCACAAAAAAAAAAATAGCAAATGACCGCGGATGCGACGAAAGACGACATAGGAATTGCTTGCCTAACAACGGTAAGAAAGGTTCGTGCGCAAAGGTGACAATCCAACGCTGGGGTGACACCCTGGGTGAAAGCCGTGGTGAACAACCCTAACCCTGAGTGACAAATCCCGTGGTGACAACCCAACCCTGGGCACGCCATCCACTCGTCGCTGTGTATCACGCGACAAGCCATCGGCCGACGGGCGCCTTATTTTTTCGGCGGGCTTAGTGGAGGCAGGCCCTATTTACGGCAGGCCCTATTTGCCTTAGTGGAGGCAGGCCCTATTTACGGCAGGCCCTATTTGCGGCAGGCCTTAGTGAAGGCGGGCCCTATTTTCGGCGGGGCTTATTTTTCGGTAGGCCTTACTTGAGGCAGGCCCTATTTACGACAGGCAGTATACATACACTGCCTCGTGCTTGCTGCCCGTATAGTACGCTAGATCTACCCGTGTAGCCTATCGTAGATACCGGTAGGTAGATCTAGCCTATCGTAGTAGATCTAGCCATCTAGCCTATCGTATCTACCGGTACGCTAGATGTTACCCGTGTAGTATCTTCGCTGTGGAACATAATACTCAGGTGAAACTATCTATTTATATATGTATGCGTGCTATGTCGTCTACATGGGCAAGCTATGCCTGTGTAAATCGTTAAGCTTTCACCGAGCGAGGGACTACATAGGTAGAGATATCCGTACGCATTCTGTGGCGTGGCGTGTACGTGGCAGGTAGATCGAACGCAGTGTGTGGTCGTATTTCATACGTGGTGCTATCGGGATTCCGAACAGATACCAACGGTATATATGTGTATGTGTGTGTGTGTGTGTGTGTGTGTGTGTGTGTGTGTGTGTGTGTGTGTGTGTGTGTGTGTGTGTGTGTGTGTGTGTGTGTGTGTGTGTGT